>NW_027368920.1:0-46339 GCF_046119375.1 Phyllobates terribilis | reverse complement strand
AAGGTGCAATTCTGAAATTTTTTGCTTTTTCCTGCTAATCCTAGCATGATAAAGAAGATTCAAAGAGAGTGAGATGCCAGCTCCTTTCATTCAGTCAGTAGCTTCAAACATTTCTGGTATATGAATAACATGATGTTTTTCAATGGCAAAAATCAATGAATATTGTAAATGCACAAACAGTAATATCTCCACATTTCAAGGTGCAATTCTGAAATTTTTTGCTTTTTCCTGCTAATCCTAGCATGATAAAGAAGATTCAAAGAGAGTGAGATGCCAGCTCCTTTCATTCAGTCAGTAGCTTCAAACATTTCTGGACGTTTTTCAATGGCAAAAATCAATGAATATTGTAAATGCACAAACAGTAATATCTCCACATTGCAAGGTTCAATTCTGAAATTTTTTGCTTTTTCCTGCTAATCCTAGCATGATAAAGAAGATTCAAAGAGAGTGAGATGCCAGCTCCTTTCATTCAGTCAGTAGCTTCAAACATTTCTGGTATATGAATAACATGATGTTTTTCAATGGCAAAAATCAATGAATATTGTAAATGCACAAACAGTAATATCTCCACATTGCAAGGTGCAATTCTGAAATTTTTTGCTTTTTACTGCTAATCCTAGCATGATAAAGAAGATTCAAAGAGAGTGAGATGCCAGCTCCTTTCATTCAGTCAGTAGCTTCAAACATTTCTGGACGTTTTTCAATGGCAAAAATCAATGAATATTGTAAATGCACAAACAGTAATATCTCCACATTGCAAGGTGCAATTCTGAAATTTTTTGCTTTTTCCTGCTAATCCTAGCATGATAAAGAAGATTCAAAGAGAGTGAGATGCCAGCTCCTTTCATTCAGTCAGTAGCTTCAAACATTTCTGGTATATGAATAACATGATGTTTTTCAATGGCAAAAATCAATGAATATTGTAAATGCACAAACAGTAATATCTCCACATTGCAAGGTGCAATTCTGAAATTTTTTGCTTTTTCCTGCTAATCCTAGCATGATAAAGAAGATTCAAAGAGAGTGAGATGCCAGCTCCTTTCATTCAGTCAGTAGCTTCAAACATTTCTGGTATATGAATAACATGATGTTTTTCAATGGCAAAAATCAATGAATATTGTAAATGCACAAACAGTAATATCTCCACATTGCAAGGTGCAATTCTGAAATTTTTTGCTTTTTCCTGCTAATCCTAGCATGATAAAGAAGATTCAAAGAGAGTGAGATGCCAGCTCCTTTCATTCAGTCAGTAGCTTCAAACATTTCTGGTATATGAATAACATGATGTTTTTCAATGGCAAAAATCAATGAATATTGTAAATGCACAAACAGTAATATCTCCACATTTCAAGGTGCAATTCTGAAATTTTTTGCTTTTTCCTGCTAATCCTAGCATGATAAAGAAGATTCAAAGAGAGTGAGATGCCAGCTCCTTTCATTCAGTCAGTAGCTTCAAACATTTCTGGACGTTTTTCAATGGCAAAAATCAATGAATATTGTAAATGCACAAACAGTAATATCTCCACATTGCAAGGTTCAATTCTGAAATTTTTTGCTTTTTCCTGCTAATCCTAGCATGATAAAGAAGATTCAAAGAGAGTGAGATGCCAGCTCCTTTCATTCAGTCAGTAGCTTCAAACATTTCTGGTATATGAATAACATGATGTTTTTCAATGGCAAAAATCAATGAATATTGTAAATGCACAAACAGTAATATCTCCACATTGCAAGGTGCAATTCTGAAATTTTTTGCTTTTTACTGCTAATCCTAGCATGATAAAGAAGATTCAAAGAGAGTGAGATGCCAGCTCCTTTCATTCAGTCAGTAGCTTCAAACATTTCTGGACGTTTTTCAATGGCAAAAATCAATGAATATTGTAAATGCACAAACAGTAATATCTCCACATTGCAAGGTGCAATTCTGAAATTTTTTGCTTTTTCCTGCTAATCCTAGCATGATAAAGAAGATTCAAAGAGAGTGAGATGCCAGCTCCTTTCATTCAGTCAGTAGCTTCAAACATTTCTGGTATATGAATAACATGATGTTTTTCAATGGCAAAAATCAATGAATATTGTAAATGCACAAACAGTAATATCTCCACATTGCAAGGTGCAATTCTGAAATTTTTTGCTTTTTCCTGCTAATCCTAGCATGATAAAGAAGATTCAAAGAGAGTGAGATGCCAGCTCCTTTCATTCAGTCAGTAGCTTCAAACATTTCTGGTATATGAATAACATGATGTTTTTCAATGGCAAAAATCAATGAATATTGTAAATGCACAAACAGTAATATCTCCACATTGCAAGGTGCAATTCTGAAATTTTTTGCTTTTTCCTGCTAATCCTAGCATGATAAAGAAGATTCAAAGAGAGTGAGATGCCAGCTCCTTTCATTCAGTCAGTAGCTTCAAACATTTCTGGTATATGAATAACATGATGTTTTTCAATGGCAAAAATCAATGAATATTGTAAATGCACAAACAGTAATATCTCCACATTTCAAGGTGCAATTCTGAAATTTTTTGCTTTTTCCTGCTAATCCTAGCATGATAAAGAAGATTCAAAGAGAGTGAGATGCCAGCTCCTTTCATTCAGTCAGTAGCTTCAAACATTTCTGGACGTTTTTCAATGGCAAAAATCAATGAATATTGTAAATGCACAAACAGTAATATCTCCACATTGCAAGGTTCAATTCTGAAATTTTTTGCTTTTTCCTGCTAATCCTAGCATGATAAAGAAGATTCAAAGAGAGTGAGATGCCAGCTCCTTTCATTCAGTCAGTAGCTTCAAACATTTCTGGTATATGAATAACATGATGTTTTTCAATGGCAAAAATCAATGAATATTGTAAATGCACAAACAGTAATATCTCCACATTGCAAGGTGCAATTCTGAAATTTTTTGCTTTTTACTGCTAATCCTAGCATGATAAAGAAGATTCAAAGAGACTGAGATGCCAGCTCCTTTCATTCAGTCAGTAGCTTCAAACATTTCTGGACGTTTTTCAATGGCAAAAATCAATGAATATTGTAAATGCACAAACAGTAATATCTCCACATTGCAAGGTGCAATTCTGAAATTTTTTGCTTTTTCCTGCTAATCCTAGCATGATAAAGAAGATTCAAAGAGAGTGAGATGCCAGCTCCTTTCATTCAGTCAGTAGCTTCAAACATTTCTGGTATATGAATAACATGATGTTTTCAATGGCAAAATTCAATGAATATTGTAAATGCACAAACAGTAATATCTCCACATTGCAAGGTGCAATTCTGAAATTTTTTGCTTTTTCCTGCTAATCCTAGCATGATAAAGAAGATTCAAAGAGAGTGAGATGCCAGCTCCTTTCATTCAGTCAGTAGCTTCAAACATTTCTGGTATATGAATAACATGATGTTTTTCAATGGCAAAAATCAATGAATATTGTAAATGCACAAACAGTAATATCTCCACATTGCAAGGTGCAATTCTGAAATTTTTTGCTTTTTCCTGCTAATCCTATCATGATAAAGAAGATTCAAAGAGAGTGAGATGCCAGCTCCTTTCATTCAGTCAGTAGCTTCAAACATTTCTGGACGTTTTTCAATGGCAAAAATCAATGAATATTGTAAATGCACAAACAGTAATATCTCCACATTGCAAGGTGCAATTCTGAAATTTTTTGCTTTTTCCTGCTAATCCTAGCATGATAAAGAAGATTCAAAGAGAGTGAGATGCCAGCTCCTTTCATTCAGTCAGTAGCTTCAAACATTTCTGGTATATGAATAACATGATGTTTTTCAATGGCAAAAATCAATGAATATTGTAAATGCACAAACAGTAATATCTCCACATTGCAAGGTGCAATTCTGAATTTTCTTGCTTTTTCCTGCTAATCCTAGCATGATAAAGAAGATTCAAAGAGAGTGAGATGCCAGCTCCTTTCATTCAGTCAGTAGCTTCAAACATTTCTGGTATATGAATAACATGATGTTTTTCAATGGCAAAAATCAATGAATATTGTAAATGCACAAACAGTAATATCTCCACATTGCAAGGTGCAATTCTGAAATTTTTTGCTTTTTCCTGCTAATCCTAGCATGATAAAGAAGATTCAAAGAGAGTGAGATGCCAGCTCCTTTCATTCAGTCAGTAGCTTCAAACATTTCTGGACGTTTTTCAATGGCAAAAATCAATGAATATTGTAAATGCACAAACAGTAATATCTCCACATTGCAAGGTGCAATTCTGAAATTTTTTGCTTTTTCCTGCTAATCCTAGCATGATAAAGAAGATTCAAAGAGAGTGAGATGCCAGCTCCTTTCATTCAGTCAGTAGCTTCAAACATTTCTGGACGTTTTTCAATGGCAAAAATCAATGAATATTGTAAATGCACAAACAGTAATATCTCCACATTGCAAGGTGCAATTCTGAAATTTTTTGCTTTTTCCTGCTAATCCTAGCATGATAAAGAAGATTCAAAGAGAGTGAGATGCCAGCTCCTTTCATTCAGTCAGTAGCTTCAAACATTTCTGGTATATGAATAACATGATGTTTTCAATGGCAAAAATCAATGAATATTGTAAATGCACAAACAGTAATATCTCCACATTGCAAGGTGCAATTCTGAAATTTTTTGCTTTTTCCTGCTAATCCTAGCATGATAAAGAAGATTCAAAGAGAGTGAGATGCCAGCTCCTTTCATTCAGTCAGTAGCTTCAAACATTTCTGGACGTTTTTCAATGGCAAAAATCAATGAATATTGTAAATGCACAAACAGTAATATCTCCACATTGCAAGGTGCAATTCTGAAATTTTTTGCTTTTTCCTGCTAATCCTAGCATGATAAAGAAGATTCAAAGAGAGTGAGATGCCAGCTCCTTTCATTCAGTCAGTAGCTTCAAACATTTCTAGTATATGAATAACATGATGTTTTTCAATGGCAAAAATCAATGAATATTGTAAATGCACAAACAGTAATATCTCCACATTGCAAGGTGCAATTCTGAAATTTTTTGCTTTTTACTGCTAATCCTAGCATGATAAAGAAGATTCAAAGAGAGTGAGATGCCAGCTCCTTTCATTCAGTCAGTAGCTTCAAACATTTCTGGACGTTTTTCAATGGCAAAAATCAATGAATATTGTAAATGCACAAACAGTAATATCTCCACATTGCAAGGTGCAATTCTGAAATTTTTTGCTTTTTCCTGCTAATCCTAGCATGATAAAGAAGATTCAAAGAGAGTGAGATGCCAACTCCTTTCATTCAGTCAGTAGCTTCAAACATTTCTGGTATATGAATAACATGATGTTTTTCAATGGCAAAAATCAATGAATATTGTAAATGCACAAACAGTAATATCTCCACATTGCAAGGTGCAATTCTGAAATTTTTTGCTTTTTCCTGCTAATCCTAGCATGATAAAGAAGATTCAAAGAGAGTGAGATGCCAGCTCCTTTCATTCAGTCAGTAGCTTCAAACATTTCTGGTATATGAATAACATGATGTTTTTCAATGGCAAAAATCAATGAATATTGTAAATGCACAAACAGTAATATCTCCACATTGCAAGGTGCAATTCTGAAATTTTTTGCTTTTTCCTGCTAATCCTAGCATGATAAAGAAGATTCAAAGAGAGTGAGATGCCAGCTCCTTTCATTCAGTCAGTAGCTTCAAACATTTCTGGACGTTTTTCAATGGCAAAAATCAATGAATATTGTAAATGCACAAACAGTAATATCTCCACATTGCAAGGTGCAATTCTGAAATTTTTTGCTTTTTCCTGCTAATCCTAGCATGATAAAGAAGATTCAAAGAGAGTGAGATGCCAGCTCCTTTCATTCAGTCAGTAGCTTCAAACATTTCTGGACGTTTTTCAATGGCAAAAATCAATGAATATTGTAAATGCACAAACAGTAATATCTCCACATTGCAAGGTGCAATTCTGAAATTTTTTGCTTTTTCCTGCTAATCCTAGCATGATAAAGAAGATTCAAAGAGAGTGAGATGCCAGCTCCTTTCATTCAGTCAGTAGCTTCAAACATTTCTGGTATATGAATAACATGATGTTTTCAATGGCAAAAATCAATGAATATTGTAAATGCACAAACAGTAATATCTCCACATTGCAAGGTGCAATTCTGAAATTTTTTGCTTTTTCCTGCTAATCCTAGCATGATAAAGAAGATTCAAAGAGAGTGAGATGCCAGCTCCTTTCATTCAGTCAGTAGCTTCAAACATTTCTGGACGTTTTTCAATGGCAAAAATCAATGAATATTGTAAATGCACAAACAGTAATATCTCCACATTGCAAGGTGCAATTCTGAAATTTTTTGCTTTTTCCTGCTAATCCTAGCATGATAAAGAAGATTCAAAGAGAGTGAGATGCCAGCTCCTTTCATTCAGTCAGTAGCTTCAAACATTTCTAGTATATGAATAACATGATGTTTTTCAATGGCAAAAATCAATGAATATTGTAAATGCACAAACAGTAATATCTCCACATTGCAAGGTGCAATTCTGAAATTTTTTGCTTTTTACTGCTAATCCTAGCATGATAAAGAAGATTCAAAGAGAGTGAGATGCCAGCTCCTTTCATTCAGTCAGTAGCTTCAAACATTTCTGGACGTTTCTCAATGGCAAAAATCAATGAATATTGTAAATGCACAAACAGTAATATCTCCACATTGCAAGGTGCAATTCTGAAATTTTTTGCTTTTTCCTGCTAATCCTAGCATGATAAAGAAGATTCAAAGAGAGTGAGATGCCAGCTCCTTTCATTCAGTCAGTAGCTTCAAACATTTCTGGTATATGAATAACATGATGTTTTTCAATGTCAAAAATCAATGAATATTGTAAATGCACAAACAGTAATATCTCCACATTGCAAGGTGCAATTCTGAAATTTTTTGCTTTTTCCTGCTAATCCTAGCATGATAAAGAAGATTCAAAGAGAGTGAGATGCCAGCTCCTTTCATTCAGTCAGTAGCTTCAAACATTTCTGGTATATGAATAACATGATGTTTTTCAATGGCAAAAATCAATGAATATTGTAAATGCACAAACAGTAATATCTCCACATTGCAAGGTGCAATTCTGAAATTTTTTGCTTTTTCCTGCTAATCCTAGCATGATAAAGAAGATTCAAAGAGAGTGAGATGCCAGCTCCTTTCATTCAGTCAGTAGCTTCAAACATTTCTGGACGTTTTTCAATGGCAAAAATCAATGAATATTGTAAATGCACAAACAGTAATATCTCCACATTGCAAGGTGCAATTCTGAAATTTTTTGCTTTTTCCTGCTAATCCTAGCATGATAAAGAAGATTCAAAGAGAGTGAGATGCCAGCTCCTTTCATTCCGTCAGTAGCTTCAAACATTTCTGGTATATGAATAACATGATGTTTTTCAATGGCAAAAATCAATGAATATTGTAAATGCACAAACAGTAATATCTCCACATTGCAAGGTGCAATTCTGAAATTTTTTGCTTTTTCCTGCTAATCCTAGCATGATAAAGAAGATTCAAAGAGAGTGAGATGCCAGCTCCTTTCATTCAGTCAGTAGCTTCAAACATTTCTGGACGTTTTTCAATGGCAAAAATCAATGAATATTGTAAATGCACAAACAGTAATATCTCCACATTGCAATGTGCAATTCTGAAATTTTTTGCTTTTTCCTGCTAATCCTAGCATGATAAAGAAGATTCAAAGAGAGTGAGATGCCAGCTCCTTTCATTCAGTCAGTAGCTTCAAACATTTCTGGACGTTTTTCAATGGCAAAAATCAATGAATATTGTAAATGCACAAACAGTAATATCTCCACATTGCAAGGTGCAATTCTGAAATTTTTTGCTTTTTCCTGCTAATCCTAGCATGATAAAGAAGATTCAAAGAGCGTGAGATGCCAGCTCCTTTCATTCAGTCAGTAGCTTCAAACATTTCTGGTATATGAATAACATGATGTTTTTCAATGGCAAAAATCAATGAATATTGTAAATGCACAAACAGTAATATCTCCACATTGCAAGGTGCAATTCTGAAATTTTTTGCTTTTTACTGCTAATCCTAGCATGATAAAGAAGATTCAAAGAGAGTTAGATGCCAGCTCCTTTCATTCAGTCAGTAGCTTCAAACATTTCTGGACGTTTTTCAATGGCAAAAATCAATGAATATTGTAAATGCACAAACAGTAATATCTCCACATTGCAAGGTGCAATTCTGAAATTTTTTGCTTTTTCCTGCTAATCCTAGCATGATAAAGAAGATTCAAAGAGAGTGAGATGCCAGCTCCTTTCATTCAGTCAGTAGCTTCAAACATTTCTGGACGTTTTTCAATGGCAAAAATCAATGAATATTGTAAATGCACAAACAGTAATATCTCCACATTGCAAGGTGCAATTCTGAAATTTTTTGCTTTTTCCTGCTAATCCTAGCATGATAAAGAAGATTCAAAGAGCGTGAGATGCCAGCTCCTTTCATTCAGTCAGTAGCTTCAAACATTTCTGGTATATGAATAACATGATGTTTTTCAATGGCAAAAATCAATGAATATTGTAAATGCACAAACCGTAATATCTCCACATTGCAAGGTGCAATTCTGAAATTTTTTGCTTTTTACTGCTAATCCTAGCATGATAAAGAAGATTCAAAGAGAGTTAGATGCCAGCTCCTTTCATTCAGTCAGTAGCTTCAAACATTTCTGGACGTTTTTCAATGGCAAAAATCAATGAATATTGTAAATGCACAAACAGTAATATCTCCACATTGCAAGGTGCAATTCTGAAATTTTTTGCTTTTTCCTGCTAATCCTAGCATGATAAAGAAGATTCAAAGAGAGTGAGATGCCAGCTCCTTTCATTCAGTCAGTAGCTTCAAACATTTCTGGTATATGAATAACATGATGTTTTTCAATGGCAAAAATCAATGAATATTGTAAATGCACAAACAGTAATATCTCCACATTGCAAGGTGCAATTCTGAAATTTTTTGCTTTTTACTGCTAATCCTAGCATGATAAAGAAGATTCAAAGAGAGTGAGATGCCAGCTCCTTTCATTCAGTCAGTAGCTTCAAACATTTCTGGACGTTTTTCAATGGCAAAAATCAATGAATATTGTAAATGCACAAACAGTAATATCTCCACATTGCAAGGTGCAATTCTGAAATTTTTTGCTTTTTCCTGCTAATCCTAGCATGATAAAGAAGATTCAAAGAGAGTGAGATGCCAGCTCCTTTCATTCAGTCAGTAGCTTCAAACATTTCTGGTATATGAATAACATGATGTTTTTCAATGGCAAAAATCAATGAATATTGTAAATACACAAACAGTAATATCTCCACATTGCAAGGTGCAATTTTGAAATTTTTTGCTTTTTCCTGCTAATCCTAGCATGATAAAGGAGATTCAAAGAGAGTGAGATGCCAGCTCCTTTCATTCAGTCAGTAGCTTCAAACATTTCTGGACGTTTTTCAATGGCAAAAATCAATGAATATTGTAAATGCACAAACAGTAATATCTCCACATTGCAAGGTGCAATTCTGAAATTTTTTGCTTTTTCCTGCTAATCCTAGCATGATAAAGAAGATTCAAAGAGAGTGAGATGCCAGCTCCTTTCATTCAGTCAGTAGCTTCAAACATTTCTGGACGTTTTTCAATGGCAAAAATCAATGAATATTGTAAATGCACAAACAGTAATATCTCCACATTGAAAGGTGCAATTCTGAAATTTTTTGCTTTTTCCTGCTAATCCTAGCATGATAAAGAAGATTCAAAGAGCGTGAGATGCCAGCTCCTTTCATTCAGTCAGTAGCTTCAAACATTTCTGGTATATGAATAACATGATGTTTTTCAATGGCAAAAATCAATGAATATTGTAAATGCACAAACAGTAATATCTCCACATTGCAAGGTGCAATTCTGAAATTTTTTGCTTTTTACTGCTAATCCTAGCATGATAAAGAAGATTCAAAGAGAGTTAGATGCCAGCTCCTTTCATTCAGTCAGTAGCTTCAAACATTTCTGGACGTTTTTCAATGGCAAAAATCAATGAATATTGTAAATGCACAAACAGTAATATCTCCACATTGCAAGGTGCAATTCTGAAATTTTTTGCTTTTTCCTGCTAATCCTAGCATGATAAAGAAGATTCAAAGAGAGTGAGATGCCAGCTCCTTTCATTCAGTCAGTAGCTTCAAACATTTCTGGTATATGAATAACATGATGTTTTTCAATGGCAAAAATCAATGAATATTGTAAATGCACAAACAGTAATATCTCCACATTGCAAGGTGCAATTCTGAAATTTTTTGCTTTTTCCTGCTAATCCTAGCATGATAAAGAAGATTCAAAGAGAGTGAGATGCCAGCTCCTTTCATTCAGTCAGTAGCTTCAAACATTTCTGGACGTTTTTCAATGGCAAAAATCAATGAATATTGTAAATGCACAAACAGTAATATCTCCACATTGCAAGGTGCAATTCTGAAATTTTTTGCTTTTTCCTGCTAATCCTAGCATGATAAAGAAGATTCAAAGAGAGTGAGATGCCAGCTCCTTTCATTCAGTCAGTAGCTTCAAACATTTCTGGTATATGAATAACATGATGTTTTTCAATGGCAAAAATCAATGAATATTGTAAATGCACAAACAGTAATATCTCCACATTGCAAGGTGCAATTCTGAAATTTTTTGCTTTTTACTGCTAATCCTAGCATGATAAAGAAGATTCAAAGAGAGTGAGATGCCAGCTCCTTTCATTCAGTCAGTAGCTTCAAACATTTCTGGACGTTTTTCAATGGCAAAAATCAATGAATATTGTAAATGCACAAACAGTAATATCTCCACATTGCAAGGTGCAATTCTGAAATTTTTTGCTTTTTCCTGCTAATCCTAGCATGATAAAGAAGATTCAAAGAGAGTGAGATGCCAGCTCCTTTCATTCAGTCAGTAGCTTCAAACATTTCTGGTATATGAATAACATGATGTTTTTCAATGGCAAAAATCAATGAATATTGTAAATACACAAACAGTAATATCTCCACATTGCAAGGTGCAATTTTGAAATTTTTTGCTTTTTCCTGCTAATCCTAGCATGATAAAGGAGATTCAAAGAGAGTGAGATGCCAGCTCCTTTCATTCAGTCAGTAGCTTCAAACATTTCTGGACGTTTTTCAATGGCAAAAATCAATGAATATTGTAAATGCACAAACAGTAATATCTCCACATTGCAAGGTGCAATTCTGAAATTTTTTGCTTTTTCCTGCTAATCCTAGCATGATAAAGAAGATTCAAAGAGCGTGAGATGCCAGCTCCTTTCATTCAGTCAGTAGCTTCAAACATTTCTGGTATATGAATAACATGATGTTTTTCAATGGCAAAAATCAATGAATATTGTAAATGCACAAACCGTAATATCTCCACATTGCAAGGTGCAATTCTGAAATTTTTTGCTTTTTACTGCTAATCCTAGCATGATAAAGAAGATTCAAAGAGAGTTAGATGCCAGCTCCTTTCATTCAGTCAGTAGCTTCAAACATTTCTGGACGTTTTTCAATGGCAAAAATCAATGAATATTGTAAATGCACAAACAGTAATATCTCCACATTGCAAGGTGCAATTCTGAAATTTTTTGCTTTTTCCTGCTAATCCTAGCATGATAAAGAAGATTCAAAGAGATTGAGATGCCAGCTCCTTTCATTCAGTCAGTAGCTTCAAACATTTCTGGTATATGAATAACATGATGTTTTTCAATGGCAAAAATCAATGAATATTGTAAATGCACAAACAGTAATATCTCCACATTGCAAGGTGCAATTCTGAAATTTTTTGCTTTTTCCTGCTAATCCTAGCATGATAAAGAAGATTCAAAGAGAGTGAGATGCCAGCTCCTTTCATTCAGTCAGTAGCTTCAAACATTTCTGGACGTTTTTCAATGGCAAAAATCAATGAATATTGTAAATGCACAAACAGTAATATCTCCACATTGCAAGGTGCAATTCTGAAATTTTTTGCTTTTTCCTGCTAATCCTAGCATGATAAAGAAGATTCAAAGAGAGTGAGATGCCAGCTCCTTTCATTCAGTCAGTAGCTTCAAACATTTCTGGACGTTTTTCAATGGCAAAAATCAATGAATATTGTAAATGCACAAACAGTAATATCTCCACATTGAAAGGTGCAATTCTGAAATTTTTTGCTTTTTCCTGCTAATCCTAGCATGATAAAGAAGATTCAAAGAGCGTGAGATGCCAGCTCCTTTCATTCAGTCAGTAGCTTCAAACATTTCTGGTATATGAATAACATGATGTTTTTCAATGGCAAAAATCAATGAATATTGTAAATGCACAAACAGTAATATCTCCACATTGCAAGGTGCAATTCTGAAATTTTTTGCTTTTTACTGCTAATCCTAGCATGATAAAGAAGATTCAAAGAGAGTTAGATGCCAGCTCCTTTCATTCAGTCAGTAGCTTCAAACATTTCTGGACGTTTTTCAATGGCAAAAATCAATGAATATTGTAAATGCACAAACAGTAATATCTCCACATTGCAAGGTGCAATTCTGAAATTTTTTGCTTTTTCCTGCTAATCCTAGCATGATAAAGAAGATTCAAAGAGAGTGAGATGCCAGCTCCTTTCATTCAGTCAGTAGCTTCAAACATTTCTGGTATATGAATAACATGATGTTTTTCAATGGCAAAAATCAATGAATATTGTAAATGCACAAACAGTAATATCTCCACATTGCAAGGTGCAATTCTGAAATTTTTTGCTTTTTACTGCTAATCCTAGCATGATAAAGAAGATTCAAAGAGAGTGAGATGCCAGCTCCTTTCATTCAGTCAGTAGCTTCAAACATTTCTGGACGTTTTTCAATGGCAAAAATCAATGAATATTGTAAATGCACAAACAGTAATATCTCCACATTGCAAGGTGCAATTCTGAAATTTTTTGCTTTTTCCTGCTAATCCTAGCATGATAAAGAAGATTCAAAGAGAGTGAGATGCCAGCTCCTTTCATTCAGTCAGTAGCTTCAAACATTTCTGGTATATGAATAACATGATGTTTTTCAATGGCAAAAATCAATGAATATTGTAAATACACAAACAGTAATATCTCCACATTGCAAGGTGCAATTTTGAAATTTTTTGCTTTTTCCTGCTAATCCTAGCATGATAAAGGAGATTCAAAGAGAGTGAGATGCCAGCTCCTTTCATTCAGTCAGTAGCTTCAAACATTTCTGGACGTTTTTCAATGGCAAAAATCAATGAATATTGTAAATGCACAAACAGTAATATCTCCACATTGCAAGGTGCAATTCTGAAATTTTTTGCTTTTTCCTGCTAATCCTAGCATGATAAAGAAGATTCAAAGAGAGTGAGATGCCAGCTCCTTTCATTCAGTCAGTAGCTTCAAACATTTCTGGACGTTTTTCAATGGCAAAAATCAATGAATATTGTAAATGCACAAACAGTAATATCTCCACATTGAAAGGTGCAATTCTGAAATTTTTTGCTTTTTCCTGCTAATCCTAGCATGATAAAGAAGATTCAAAGAGCGTGAGATGCCAGCTCCTTTCATTCAGTCAGTAGCTTCAAACATTTCTGGTATATGAATAACATGATGTTTTTCAATGGCAAAAATCAATGAATATTGTAAATGCACAAACAGTAATATCTCCACATTGCAAGGTGCAATTCTGAAATTTTTTGCTTTTTACTGCTAATCCTAGCATGATAAAGAAGATTCAAAGAGAGTTAGATGCCAGCTCCTTTCATTCAGTCAGTAGCTTCAAACATTTCTGGACGTTTTTCAATGGCAAAAATCAATGAATATTGTAAATGCACAAACAGTAATATCTCCACATTGCAAGGTGCAATTCTGAAATTTTTTGCTTTTTCCTGCTAATCCTAGCATGATAAAGAAGATTCAAAGAGAGTGAGATGCCAGCTCCTTTCATTCAGTCAGTAGCTTCAAACATTTCTGGTATATGAATAACATGATGTTTTTCAATGGCAAAAATCAATGAATATTGTAAATGCACAAACAGTAATATCTCCACATTGCAAGGTGCAATTCTGAAATTTTTTGCTTTTTACTGCTAATCCTAGCATGATAAAGAAGATTCAAAGAGAGTGAGATGCCAGCTCCTTTCATTCAGTCAGTAGCTTCAAACATTTCTGGACGTTTTTCAATGGCAAAAATCAATGAATATTGTAAATGCACAAACAGTAATATCTCCACATTGCAAGGTGCAATTCTGAAATTTTTTGCTTTTTCCTGCTAATCCTAGCATGATAAAGAAGATTCAAAGAGAGTGAGATGCCAGCTCCTTTCATTCAGTCAGTAGCTTCAAACATTTCTGGTATATGAATAACATGATGTTTTTCAATGGCAAAAATCAATGAATATTGTAAATACACAAACAGTAATATCTCCACATTGCAAGGTGCAATTTTGAAATTTTTTGCTTTTTCCTGCTAATCCTAGCATGATAAAGGAGATTCAAAGAGAGTGAGATGCCAGCTCCTTTCATTCAGTCAGTAGCTTCAAACATTTCTGGACGTTTTTCAATGGCAAAAATCAATGAATATTGTAAATGCACAAACAGTAATATCTCCACATTGCAAGGTGCAATTCTGAAATTTTTTGCTTTTTCCTGCTAATCCTAGCATGATAAAGAAGATTCAAAGAGAGTGAGATGCCAGCTCCTTTCATTCAGTCAGTAGCTTCAAACATTTCTGGACGTTTTTCAATGGCAAAAATCAATGAATATTGTAAATGCACAAACAGTAATATCTCCACATTGCAAGGTGCAATTCTGAATTTTTTTGCTTTTTCCTGCTAATCCTAGCATGATAAAGAAGATTCAAAGAGAGTGATATGCCAGCTCCTTTCATTCAGTCAGTAGCTTCAAACATTTCTGGACGTTTTTCAATGGCAAAAATCAATGAATATTGTAAATGCACAAACAGTAATATCTCCACATTGCAAGGTGCAATTCTGAAATTTTTTGCTTTTTCCTGCTAATCCTAGCATGATAAAGAAGATTCAAAGAGAGTGAGATGCCAGCTCCTTTCATTCAGTCAGTAGCTTCAAACATTTCTGGTATATGAATAACATGATGTTTTTCAATGGCAAAAATCAATGAATATTGTAAATGCACAAACAGTAATATCTCCACATTGCAAGGTGCAATTCTGAAATTTTTTGCTTTTTCCTGCTAATCCTAGCATGATAAAGAAGATTCAAAGAGAGTGAGATGCCAGCTCCTTTCATTCAGTCAGTAGCTTCAAACATTTCTGGTATATGAATAACATGATGTTTTTCAATGGCAAAAATCAATGAATATTGTAAATGCACAAACAGTAATATCTCCACATTGCAAGGTGCAATTCTGAAATTTTTTGCTTTTTCCTGCTAATCCTAGCATGATAAAGAAGATTCAAAGAGAGTGAGATGCCAGCTCCTTTCATTCAGTCAGTAGCTTCAAACATTTCTGGACGTTTTTCAATGGCAAAAATCAATGAATATTGTAAATGCACAAACAGTAATATCTCCACATTGCAAGGTGCAATTCTGAAATTTTTTGCTTTTTCCTGCTAATCCTAGCATGATAAAGAAGATTCAAAGAGAGTGAGATGCCAGCTCCTTTCATTCAGTCAGTAGCTTCAAACATTTCTGGACGTTTTTCAATGGCAAAAATCAATGAATATTGTAAATGCACAAACAGTAATATCTCCACATTGCAAGGTGCAATTCTGAAATTTTTTGCTTTTTCCTGCTAATCCTAGCATGATAAAGAAGATTCAAAGAGAGTGAGATGCCAGCTCCTTTCATTCAGTCAGTAGCTTCAAACATTTCTGGACGTTTTTCAATAGCAAAAATCAATGAATATTGTAAATGCACAAACAGTAATATCTCCACATTGCAAGGTGCAATTCTGAAATTTTTTGCTTTTTCCTGCTAATCCTAGCATGATAAAGAAGATTCAAAGAGAGTGAGATGCCAGCTCCTTTCATTCAGTCAGTAGCTTCAAACATTTCTGGTATATGAATAACATGATGTTTTTCAATGGCAAAAATCAATGAATATTGTAAATGCACAAACAGTAATATCTCCACATTGCAAGGTGCAATTCTGAAATTTTTTGCTTTTTCCTGCTAATCCTAGCATGATAAAGAAGATTCAAAGAGAGTGAGATGCCAGCTCCTTTCATTCAGTCAGTAGCTTCAAACATTTCTGGTATATGAATAACATGATGTTTTTCAATGGCAAAAATCAATGAATATTGTAAATGCACAAACAGTAATATCTCCACATTGCAAGGTGCAATTCTGAAATTTTTTGCTTTTTCCTGCTAATCCTAGCATGATAAAGAAGATTCAAAGAGAGTGAGATGCCAGCTCCTTTCATTCAGTCAGTAGCTTCAAACATTTCTGGACGTTTTTCAATGGCAAAAATCAATGAATATTGTAAATGCACAAACAGTAATATCTCCACATTGCAAGGTGCAATTCTGAAATTTTTTGCTTTTTCCTGCTAATCCTAGCATGATAAAGAAGATTCAAAGAGAGTGAGATGCCAGCTCCTTTCATTCAGTCAGTAGCTTCAAACATTTCTGGTATATGAATAACATGATGTTTTTCAATGGCAAAAATCAATGAATATTGTAAATGCACAAACAGTGATATCTCCACATTGCAAGGTGCAATTCTGAAATTTTTTGCTTTTTCCTGCTAATCCTAGCATGATAAAGAAGATTCAAAGAGAGTGAGATGCCAGCTCCTTTCATTCAGTCAGTAGCTTCAAACATTTCTGGACGTTTTTCAATGGCAAAAATCAATGAATATTGTAAATGCACAAACCGTAATATCTCCACATTGCAAGGTGCAATTCTGAAATTTTTTGCTTTTTACTGCTAATCCTAGCATGATAAAGAAGATTCAAAGAGAGTTAGATGCCAGCTCCTTTCATTCAGTCAGTAGCTTCAAACATTTCTGGACGTTTTTCAATGGCAAAAATCAATGAATATTGTAAATGCACAAACAGTAATATCTCCACATTGCAAGGTGCAATTCTGAAATTTTTTGCTTTTTCCTGCTAATCCTAGCATGATAAAGAAGATTCAAAGAGATTGAGATGCCAGCTCCTTTCATTCAGTCAGTAGCTTCAAACATTTCTGGTATATGAATAACATGATGTTTTTCAATGGCAAAAATCAATGAATATTGTAAATGCACAAACAGTAATATCTCCACATTGCAAGGTGCAATTCTGAAATTTTTTGCTTTTTCCTGCTAATCCTAGCATGATAAAGAAGATTCAAAGAGAGTGAGATGCCAGCTCCTTTCATTCAGTCAGTAGCTTCAAACATTTCTGGACGTTTTTCAATGGCAAAAATCAATGAATATTGTAAATGCACAAACAGTAATATCTCCACATTGCAAGGTGCAATTCTGAAATTTTTTGCTTTTTCCTGCTAATCCTAGCATGATAAAGAAGATTCAAAGAGAGTGAGATGCCAGCTCCTTTCATTCAGTCAGTAGCTTCAAACATTTCTGGACGTTTTTCAATGGCAAAAATCAATGAATATTGTAAATGCACAAACAGTAATATCTCCACATTGAAAGGTGCAATTCTGAAATTTTTTGCTTTTTCCTGCTAATCCTAGCATGATAAAGAAGATTCAAAGAGCGTGAGATGCCAGCTCCTTTCATTCAGTCAGTAGCTTCAAACATTTCTGGTATATGAATAACATGATGTTTTTCAATGGCAAAAATCAATGAATATTGTAAATGCACAAACAGTAATATCTCCACATTGCAAGGTGCAATTCTGAAATTTTTTGCTTTTTACTGCTAATCCTAGCATGATAAAGAAGATTCAAAGAGAGTTAGATGCCAGCTCCTTTCATTCAGTCAGTAGCTTCAAACATTTCTGGACGTTTTTCAATGGCAAAAATCAATGAATATTGTAAATGCACAAACAGTAATATCTCCACATTGCAAGGTGCAATTCTGAAATTTTTTGCTTTTTCCTGCTAATCCTAGCATGATAAAGAAGATTCAAAGAGAGTGAGATGCCAGCTCCTTTCATTCAGTCAGTAGCTTCAAACATTTCTGGTATATGAATAACATGATGTTTTTCAATGGCAAAAATCAATGAATATTGTAAATGCACAAACAGTAATATCTCCACATTGCAAGGTGCAATTCTGAAATTTTTTGCTTTTTCCTGCTAATCCTAGCATGATAAAGAAGATTCAAAGAGAGTGAGATGCCAGCTCCTTTCATTCAGTCAGTAGCTTCAAACATTTCTGGACGTTTTTCAATGGCAAAAATCAATGAATATTGTAAATGCACAAACAGTAATATCTCCACATTGCAAGGTGCAATTCTGAAATTTTTTGCTTTTTCCTGCTAATCCTAGCATGATAAAGAAGATTCAAAGAGAGTGAGATGCCAGCTCCTTTCATTCAGTCAGTAGCTTCAAACATTTCTGGTATATGAATAACATGATGTTTTTCAATGGCAAAAATCAATGAATATTGTAAATGCACAAACAGTAATATCTCCACATTGCAAGGTGCAATTCTGAAATGTTTTGCTTTTTACTGCTAATCCTAGCATGATAAAGAAGATTCAAAGAGAGTGAGATGCCAGCTCCTTTCATTCAGTCAGTAGCTTCAAACATTTCTGGACGTTTTTCAATGGCAAAAATCAATGAATATTGTAAATGCACAAACAGTAATATCTCCACATTGCAAGGTGCAATTCTGAAATTTTTTGCTTTTTCCTGCTAATCCTAGCATGATAAAGAAGATTCAAAGAGAGTGAGATGCCAGCTCCTTTCATTCAGTCAGTAGCTTCAAACATTTCTGGTATATGAATAACATGATGTTTTTCAATGGCAAAAATCAATGAATATTGTAAATACACAAACAGTAATATCTCCACATTGCAAGGTGCAATTTTGAAATTTTTTGCTTTTTCCTGCTAATCCTAGCATGATAAAGGAGATTCAAAGAGAGTGAGATGCCAGCTCCTTTCATTCAGTCAGTAGCTTCAAACATTTCTGGACGTTTTTCAATGGCAAAAATCAATGAATATTGTAAATGTACAAACAGTAATATCTCCACATTGCAAGGTGCAATTCTGAAATTTTTTGCTTTTTCCTGCTAATCCTAGCATGATAAAGAAGATTCAAAGAGAGTGAGATGCCAGCTCCTTTCATTCAGTCAGTAGCTTCAAACATTTCTGGACGTTTTTCAATGGCAAAAATCAATGAATATTGTAAATGCACAAACAGTAATATCTCCACATTGCAAGGTGCAATTCTGAATTTTTTTGCTTTTTCCTGCTAATCCTAGCATGATAAAGAAGATACAAAGAGAGTGAGATGCCAGCTCCTTTCATTCAGTCAGTAGCTTCAAACATTTCTGGACGTTTTTCAATGGCAAAAATCAATGAATATTGTAAATGCACAAACAGTAATATCTCCACATTGCAAGGTGCAATTCTGAAATTTTTTGCTTTTTCCTGCTAATCCTAGCATGATAAAGAAGATTCAAAGAGAGTGAGATGCCAGCTCCTTTCATTCAGTCAGTAGCTTCAAACATTTCTGGTATATGAATAACATGATGTTTTTCAATGGCAAAAATCAATGAATATTGTAAATGCACAAACAGTAATATCTCCACATTGCAAGGTGCAATTCTGAAATTTTTTGCTTTTTCCTGCTAATCCTAGCATGATAAAGAAGATTCAAAGAGAGTGAGATGCCAGCTCCTTTCATTCAGTCAGTAGCTTCAAACATTTCTGGTATATGAATAACATGATGTTTTTCAATGGCAAAAATCAATGAATATTGTAAATGCACAAACAGTAATATCTCCACATTGCAAGGTGCAATTCTGAAATTTTTTGCTTTTTCCTGCTAATCCTAGCATGATAAAGAAGATTCAAAGAGAGTGAGATGCCAGCTCCTTTCATTCAGTCAGTAGCTTCAAACATTTCTGGACGTTTTTCAATGGCAAAAATCAATGAATATTGTAAATGCACAAACAGTAATATCTCCACATTGCAAGGTGCAATTCTGAAATTTTTTGCTTTTTCCTGCTAATCCTAGCATGATAAAGAAGATTCAAAGAGAGTGAGATGCCAGCTCCTTTCATTCAGTCAGTAGCTTCAAACATTTCTGGTATATGAATAACATGATGTTTTTCAATGGCAAAAATCAATGAATATTGTAAATGCACAAACAGTAATATCTCCACATTGCAAGGTGCAATTCTGAAATTTTTTGCTTTTTCCTGCTAATCCTAGCATGATAAAGAAGATTCAAAGAGAGTGAGATGCCAGCTCCTTTCATTCAGTCAGTAGCTTCAAACATTTCTGGACGTTTTTCAATGGCAAAAATCAATGAATATTGTAAATGCACAAACAGTAATATCTCCACATTGCAAGGTGCAATTCTGAAATTTTTTGCTTTTTCCTGCTAATCCTAGTATGATAAAGAAGATTCAAAGAGAGTGAGATGCCAGCTCCTTTCATTCAGTCAGTAGCTTCAAACATTTCTGGTATATGAATAACATGATGTTTTACAATGGCAAAAATCAATGAATATTGTAAATGCACAAACAGTAATATCTCCACATTGCAAGGTGCAATTCTGAAATTTTTTGCTTTTTCCTGCTAATCCTAGCATGAAAAAGAAGATTCAAAGAGAGTGAGATGCCAGCTCCTTTCATTCAGTCAGTAGCTTCAAACATTTCTGGACGTTTTTCAATGGCAAAAATCAATGAATATTGTAAATGCACAAACAGTAATATCTCCACATTGCAAGGTGCAATTCTGAAATTTTTTGCTTTTTCCTGCTAATCCTAGCATGAAAAAGAAGATTCAAAGAGAGTGAGATGCCAGCTCCTTTCATTCAGTCAGTAGCTTCAAACATTTCTGGTATATGAATAACATGATGTTTTTCAATGGCAAAAATCAATGAATATTGTAAATGCACAAACAGTAATATCTCCACATTGCAAGGTGCAATTCTGAAATTTTTTGCTTTTTCCTGCTAATCCTAGCATGATAAAGAAGATTCAAAGAGAGTGAGATGCCAGCTCCTTTCATTCAGTCAGTAGCTTCAAACATTTCTGGACGTTTTTCAATGGCAAAAATCAATGAATATTGTAAATGCACAAACAGTAATATCTCCACATTGCAAGGTGCAATTCTGAAATTTTTTGCTTTTTCCTGCTAATCCTAGCATGATAAAGAAGATTCAAAGAGAGTGAGATGCCAGCTCCTTTCATTCAGTCAGTAGCTTCAAACATTTCTGGACGTTTTTCAATGGCAAAAATCAATGAATATTGTAAATGCACAAACAGTAATATCTCCACATTGCAAGGTGCAATTCTGAAATTTTTTGCTTTTTCCTGCTAATCCTAGCATGATAAAGAAGATTCAAAGAGAGTGAGATGCCAGCTCCTTTCATTCAGTCAGTAGCTTCAAACATTTCTGGTATATGAATAACATGATGTTTTTCAATGGCAAAAATCAATGAATATTGTAAATGCACAAACAGTAATATCTCCACATTGCAAGGTGCAATTCTGAAATTTTTTGCTTTTTCCTGCTAATCCTAGCATGATAAAGAAGATTCAAAGAGAGTGAGATGCCAGCTCCTTTCATTCAGTCAGTAGCTTCAAACATTTCTGGTATATGAATAACATGATGTTTTTCAATGGCAAAAATCAATGAATATTGTAAATGCACAAACAGTAATATCTCCACATTGCAAGGTGCAATTCTGAAATTTTTTGCTTTTTCCTGCTAATCCTAGCATGATAAAGAAGATTCAAAGAGAGTGAGATGCCAGCTCCTTTCATTCAGTCAGTAGCTTCAAACATTTCTGGTATATGAATAACATGATGTTTTTCAATGGCAAAAATCAATGAATATTGTAAATGCACAAACAGTAATATCTCCACATTGCAAGGTGCAATTCTGAAATTTTTTGCTTTTTCCTGCTAATCCTAGCATGATAAAGAAGATTCAAACAGACTGAGATGCCAGCTCCTTTCATTCAGTCAGTAGCTTCAAACATTTCTGGACGTTTTTCAATGGCAAAAATCAATGAATATTGTAAATGCACAAACAGTAATATCTCCACATTGCAAGGTGCAATTCTGAAATTTTTTGCTTTTTCCTGCTAATCCTAGCATGATAAAGAAGATTCAAAGAGAGTGAGATGCCAGCTCCTTTCATTCAGTCAGTAGCTTCAAACATTTCTGGTATATGAATAACATGATGTTTTTCAATGGCAAAAATCAATGAATATTGTAAATGCACAAACAGTAATATCTCCACATTGCAAGGTGCAATTCTGAAATTTTTTGCTTTTTCCTGCTAATCCTAGCATGATAAAGAAGATTCAAAGAGAGTGAGATGCCAGCTCCTTTCATTCAGTCAGTAGCTTCAAACATTTCTGGACGTTTTTCAATGGCAAAAATCAATGAATATTGTAAATGCACAAACAGTAATATCTCCACATTGCAAGGTGCAATTCTGAAATTTTTTGCTTTTTCCTGCTAATCCTAGCATGATAAAGAAGATTCAAAGAGAGTGAGATGCCAGCTCCTTTCATTCAGTCAGTAGCTTCAAACATTTCTGGTATATGAATAACATGATGTTTTACAATGGCAAAAATCAATGAATATTGTAAATGCACAAACAGTAATATCTCCACATTGCAAGGTGCAATTCTGAAATTTTTTGCTTTTTCCTGCTAATCCTAGCATGAAAAAGAAGATTCAAAGAGAGTGAGATGCCAGCTCCTTTCATTCAGTCAGTAGCTTCAAACATTTCTGGACGTTTTTCAATGGCAAAAATCAATGAATATTGTAAATGCACAAACAGTAATATCTCCACATTGCAAGGTGCAATTCTGAAATTTTTTGCTTTTTCCTGCTAATAATAGCATGATAAAGAAGATTCAAAGAGAGTGAGATGCCAGCTCCTTTCATTCAGTCAGTAGCTTCAAACATTTCTGGTATATGAATAACATGATGTTTTTCAATGGCAAAAATCAATGAATATTGTAAATGCACAAACAGTAATATCTCCACATTGCAAGGTGCAATTCTGAAATTTTTTGCTTTTTCCTGCTAATCCTAGCATGATAAAGAAGATTCAAAGAGAGTGAGATGCCAGCTCCTTTCATTCAGTCAGTAGCTTCAAACATTTCTGGACATTTTTCAATGGCAAAAATCAATGAATATTGTAAATGCACAAACAGTAATATCTCCACATTGCAAGGTGCAATTCTGAAATTTTTTGCTTTTTCCTGCTAATCCTAGCATGATAAAGAAGATTCAAAGAGAGTGAGATGCCAGCTCCTTTCATTAAGTCAGTAGCTTCAAACATTTCTGGTATATGAATAACATGATGTTTTTCAAAGGCAAAAATCAATGAATATTGTAAATGCACAAACAGTAATATCTCCACATTGCAAGGTGCAATTCTGAAATTTTTTGCTTTTTCCTGCTAATCCTATCATGATAAAGAAGATTCAAAGAGAGTGAGATGCCAGCTCCTTTCATTCAGTCAGTAGCTTCAAACATTTCTGGACGTTTTTCAATGGCAAAAATCAATGAATATTGTAAATGCACAAACAGTAATATCTCCACATTGCAAGGTGCAATTCTGAAATTTTTTGCTTTTTCCTGCTAATCCTAGCATGATAAAGAAGATTCAAAGAGAGTGAGATGCCAGCTCCTTTCATTCAGTCAGTAGCTTCAAACATTTCTGGTATATGAATAACATGATGTTTTTCAATGGCAAAAATCAATGAATATTGTAAATGCACAAACAGTAATATCTCCACATTGCAAGGTGCAATTCTGAAATTTTTTGCTTTTTCCTGCTAATCCTAGCATGATAAAGAAGATTCAAATAGAGTGAGATGCCAGCTCTTTTCATTCAGTCAGTAGCTTCAAACATTTCTGGACGTTTTTCAATGGCAAAAATCAATGAATATTGTAAATGCACAAACAGTAATATCTCCACATTGCAAGGTGCAATTCTGAAATTTTTTGCTTTTTACTGCTAATCCTAGCATGATAAAGAAGATTCAAAGAGAGTGAGATGCCAGCTTCTTTCATTCAGTCAGTAGCTTCAAACATTTCTGGTATATGAATAACATGATGTTTTTCAATGGCAAAAATCAATGAATATTGTAAATGCACAAACAGTAATATCTCCACATTGCAAGGTGCAATTCTGAAATTTTTTGCTTTTTCCTGCTAATCCTAGCATGATAAAGAAGATTCAAAGAGAGTGAGATGCCAGCTCCTTTCATTCAGTCAGTAGCTTCAAACATTTCTAGTAAATGAATAACATGATGTTTTTCAATGGCAAAAATCAATGAATATTGTAAATGCACAAGCAGTAATATCTCCACATTGCAAGGTGCAATTCTGAAATTTTTTGCTTTTTCCTGCTAATCCTAGCATGATAAAGAAGATTCAAAGAGAGTGAGATGCCAGCTCCTTTCATTCAGTCAGTAGCTTCAAACATTTCTGGACGTTTTTCAATGGCAAAAATCAATGAATATTGTAAATGCACAAACAGTAATATCTCCACATTGCAAGGTGCAATTCTGAAATTTTTTGCTTTTTCCTGCTAATCCTAGCATGATAAAGAAGATTCAAAGAGAGTGAGATGCCAGCTCCTTTAATTCAGTCAGTAGCTTCAAACATTTCTGGTATATGAATAACATGATGTTTTTCAATGGCAAAAATCAATGAATATTGTAAATGCACAAACAGTAATATCTCCACATTGCAAGGTGCAATTCTGAAATTTTTTGCTTTTTCCTGCTAATCCTAGCATGATAAAGAAGATTCAAAGAGAGTGAGATGCCAGCTCCTTTCATTCAGTCAGTAGCTTCAAACATTTCTAGTAAATGAATAACATGATGTTTTTCAATGGCAAAAATCAATGAATATTGTAAATGCACAAGCAGTAATATCTCCACATTGCAAGGTGCAATTCTGAAATTTTTTGCTTTTTCCTGCTAATCCTAGCATGATAAAGAAGATTCAAAGAGAGTGAGATGCCAGCTCCTTTCATTCAGTCAGTAGCTTCAAACATTTCTGGATGTTTTTCAATGGCAAAAATCAATGAATATTGTAAATGCACAAACAGTAATATCTCCACATTGCAAGGTGCAATTCTGAAATTTTTTGCTTTTTCCTGCTAATCCTAGCATGATAAAGAAGATTCAAAGACAGTGAGATGCCAGCTCCTTTCATTCAGTCAGTAGCTTCAAACATTTCTAGTAAATGAATAACATGATGTTTTTCAATGGCAAAAATCAATGAATATTGTAAATGCACAAGCAGTAATATCTCCACATTGCAAGGTGCAATTCTGAAATTTTTTGCTTTTTCCTGCTAATCCTAGCATGATAAAGAAGATTCAAAGAGAGTGAGATGCCAGCTCCTTTCATTCAGTCAGTAGCTTCAAACATTTCTGGACGTTTTTCAATGGCAAAAATCAATGAATATTGTAAATGCACAAACAGTAATATCTCCACATTGCAAGGTGCAATTCTGAAATTTTTTGCTTTTTCCTGCTAATCCTAGCATGATAAAGAAGATTCAAAGAGAGTGAGATGCCAGCTCCTTTCATTCAGTCAGTAGCTTCAAACATTTCTGGACGTTTTTCAATGGCAAAAATCAATGAATATTGTAAATGCACAAACAGTAATATCTCCACATTGCAAGGTGCAATTCTGAAATTTTTTGCTTTTTCCTGCTAATCCTAGCATGATAAAGAAGATTCAAAGAGAGTGAGATGCCAGCTCCTTTCATTCAGTCAGTAGCTTCAAACATTTCTGGTATATGAATAACATGATGTTTTTCAATGGCAAAAATCAATGAATATTGTAAATGCACAAACAGTAATATCTCCACATTGCAAGGTGCAATTCTGAAATTTTTTGCTTTTTCCTGCTAATCCTAGCATGATAAAGAAGATTCAAAGAGAGTGAGATGCCAGCTCCTTTCATTCAGTCAGTAGCTTCAAACATTTCTGGTATATGAATAACATGATGTTTTTCAATGGCAAAAATCAATGAATATTGTAAATGCACAAACAGTAATATCTCCACATTGCAAGGTGCAATTCTGAAATTTTTTGCTTTTTCCTGCTAATCCTAGCATGATAAAGAAGATTCAAAGAGAGTGAGATGCCAGCTCCTTTCATTCAGTCAGTAGCTTCAAACATTTCTGGTATATGAATAACATGATGTTTTTCAATGGCAAAAATCAATGAATATTGTAAATGCACAAACAGTAATATCTCCACATTGCAAGGTGCAATTCTGAAATTTTTTGCTTTTTCCTGCTAATCCTAGCATGATAAAGAAGATTCAAAGAGAGTGAGATGCCAGCTCCTTTCATTCAGTCAGTAGCTTCAAACATTTCTGGACGTTTTTCAATGGCAAAAATCAATGAATATTGTAAATGCACAAACAGTAATATCTCCACATTGCAAGGTGCAATTCTGAAATTTTTTGCTTTTTCCTGCTAATCCTAGCATGATAAAGAAGATTCAAAGAGAGTGAGATGCCAGCTCCTTTCATTCAGTCAGTAGCTTCAAACATTTCTGGTATATGAATAACATGATGTTTTTCAATGGCAAAAATCAATGAATATTGTAAATGCACAAACAGTAATATCTCCACATTGCAAGGTGCAATTCTGAAATTTTTTGCTTTTTCCTGCTAATCCTAGCATGATAAAGAAGATTCAAAGAGAGTGAGATGCCAGCTCCTTTCATTCAGTCAGTAGCTTCAAACATTTCTGGTATATGAATAACATGATGTTTTTCAATGGCAAAAATCAATGAATATTGTAAATGCACAAACAGTAATATCTCCACATTGCAAGGTGCAATTCTGAAATTTTTTGCTTTTTCCTGCTAATCCTAGCATGATAAAGAAGATTCAAAGAGAGTGAGATGCCAGCTCCTTTCATTCAGTCAGTAGCTTCAAACATTTCTGGTATATGAATAACATGATGTTTTTCAATGGCAAAAATCAATGAATATTGTAAATGCACAAACAGTAATATCTCCACATTGCAAGGTGCAATTCTGAAATTTTTTGCTTTTTCCTGCTAATCCTAGCATGATAAAGAAGATTCAAAGAGAGTGAGATGCCAGCTCCTTTCATTCAGTCAGTAGCTTCAAACATTTCTGGACGTTTTTCAATGGCAAAAATCAATGAATATTGTAAATGCACAAACAGTAATATCTCCACATTGCAAGGTGCAATTCTGAAATTTTTTGCTTTTTCCTGCTAATCCTAGCATGATAAAGAAGATTCAAAGAGAGTGAGATGCCAGCTCCTTTCATTAAGTCAGTAGCTTCAAACATTTCTGGTATATGAATAACATGATGTTTTTCATAGGCAAAAATCAATGAATATTGTAAATGCACAAACAGTAATATCTCCACATTGCAAGGTGCAATTCTGAAATTTTTTGCTTTTTCCTGCTAATCCTAGCATGATAAAGAAGATTCAAAGAGAGTGAGATGCCAGCTCCTTTCATTCAGTCAGTAGCTTCAAACATTTCTGGACGTTTTTCAATGGCAAAAATCAATGAATATTGTAAATGCACAAACAGTAATATCTCCACATTGCAAGGTGCAATTCTGAAATTTTTTGCTTTTCCCTGCTAATCCTAGCATGATAAAGAAGATTCAAAGAGAGTGAGATGCCAGCTCCTTTCATTCAGTCAGTAGCTTCAAACATTTCTAGTAAATGAATAACATGATGTTTTTCAATGGCAAAAATCAATGAATATTGTAAATGCACAAGCAGTAATATCTCCACATTGCAAGGTGCAATTCTGAAATTTTTTGCTTTTTCCTGCTAATCCTAGCATGATAAAGAAGATTCAAAGAGAGTGAGATGCCAGCTCCTTTCATTCAGTCAGTAGCTTCAAACATTTCTGGACGTTTTTCAATGGCAAAAATCAATGAATATTGTAAATGCACAAACAGTAATATCTCCACATTGCAAGGTGCAATTCTGAAATTTTTTGCTTTTTCCTGCTAATCCTAGCATGATAAAGAAGATTCAAAGAGAGTGAGATGCCAGCTCCTTTAATTCAGTCAGTAGCTTCAAACATTTCTGGTATATGAATAACATGATGTTTTTCAATGGCAAAAATCAATGAATATTGTAAATGCACAAACAGTAATATCTCCACATTGCAAGGTGCAATTCTGAAATTTTTTGCTTTTTCCTGCTAATCCTATCATGATAAAGAAGATTCAAAGAGAGTGAGATGCCAGCTCCTTTCATTCAGTCAGTAGCTTCAAACATTTCTGGACGTTTTTCAATGGCAAAAATCAATGAATATTGTAAATGCACAAACAGTAATATCTCCACATTGCAAGGTGCAATTCTGAAATTTTTTGCTTTTTCCTGCTAATCCTAGCATGATAAAGAAGATTCAAAGAGAGTGAGATGCCAGCTCCTTTCATTCAGTCAGTAGCTTCAAACATTTCTGGTATATGAATAACATGATGTTTTTCAATGGCAAAAATCAATGAATATTGTAAATGCACAAACAGTAATATCTCCACATTGCAAGGTGCAATTCTGAAATTTTTTGCTTTTTCCTGCTAATCCTAGCATGATAAAGAAGATTCAAATAGAGTGAGATGCCAGCTCCTTTCATTCAGTCAGTAGCTTCAAACATTTCTGGACGTTTTTCAATGGCAAAAATCAATGAATATTGTAAATGCACAAACAGTAATATCTCCACATTGCAAGGTGCAATTCTGAAATTTTTTGCTTTTTCCTGCTAATCCTAGCATGATAAAGAAGATTCAAAGAGAGTGAGATGCCAGCTCCTTTCATTCAGTCAGTAGCTTCAAACATTTCTGGTATATGAATAACATGATGTTTTTCAATGGCAAAAATCAATGAATATTGTAAATGCACAAACAGTAATACCTCCACATTGCAAGGTGCAATTCTGAAATTTTTTGCTTTTTCCTGCTAATCCTAGCATGATAAAGAAGATTCAAAGAGAGTGAGATGCCAGCTCCTTTCATTCAGTCAGTAGCTTCAAACATTTCTGGACGTTTTTCAATGGCAAAAATCAATGAATATTGTAAATGCACAAACAGTAATATCTCCACATTGCAAGGTGCAATTCTGAAATTTTTTGCTTTTTCCTGCTAATCCTAGCATGATAAAGAAGATTCAAAGAGATTGAGATGCCAGCTCCTTTCATTCAGTCAGTAGCTTCAAACATTTCTGGTATATGAATAACATGATGTTTTTCAAAGGCAAAAATCAATGAATATTGTAAATGCACAAACAGTAATATCTCCACATTGCAAGGTGCAATTCTGAAATTTTTTGCTTTTTACTGCTAATCCTAGCATGATAAAGAAGATTCAAAGAGAGTGAGATGCCAGCTTCTTTCATTCAGTCAGTAGCTTCAAACATTTCTGGTATATGAATAACATGATATTTTTCAATGGCAAAAATCAATGAATATTGTAAATGCACAAACAGTAATATCTCCACATTGCAAGGTGCAATTCTGAAATTTTTTGCTTTTTCCTGCTAATCCTAGCATGATAAAGAAGATTCAAAGAGAGTGAGATGCCAGCTCCTTTCATTCAGTCAGTAGCTTCAAACATTTCTAGTAAATGAATAACATGATGTTTTTCAATGGCAAAAATCAATGAATATTGTAAATGCACAAGCAGTAATATCTCCACATTGCAAGGTGCAATTCTGAAATTTTTTGCTTTTTCCTGCTAATCCTAGCATGATAAAGAAGATTCAAAGAGAGTGAGATGCCAGCTCCTTTCATTCAGTCAGTAGCTTCAAACATTTCTGGACGTTTTTCAATGGCAAAAATCAATGAATATTGTAAATGCACAAACAGTAATATCTCCACATTGCAAGGTGCAATTCTGAAATTTTTTGCTTTTTCCTGCTAATCCTAGCATGATAAAGAAGATTCAAAGAGAGTGAGATGCCAGCTCCTTTAATTCAGTCAGTAGCTTCAAACATTTCTGGTATATGAATAACATGATGTTTTTCAATGGCAAAAATCAATGAATATTGTAAATGCACAAACAGTAATATCTCCACATTGCAAGGTGCAATTCTGAAATTTTTTGCTTTTTCCTGCTAATCCTAGCATGATAAAGAAGATTCAAAGAGAGTGAGATGCCAGCTCCTTTCATTCAGTCAGTAGCTTCAAACATTTCTGGACGTTTTTCAATGGCAAAAATCAATGAATATTGTAAATGCACAAACAGTAATATCTCCACATTACAAGGTGCAATTCTGAAATTTTTTGCTTTTTCCTGCTAATCCTAGCATGATAAAGAAGATTCAAAGAGAGTGAGATGCCAGCTCCTTTCATTCAGTCAGTAGCTTCAAACATTTCTGGTATATGAATAACATGATGTTTTTCAATGGCAAAAATCAATGAATATTGTAAATGCACAAACAGTAATATCTCCACATTGCAAGGTGCAATTCTGAAATTTTTTGCTTTTTCCTGCTAATCCTAGCATGATAAAGAAGATTCAAAGAGAGTGAGATGCCAGCTCCTTTCATTCAGTCAGTAGCTTCAAACATTTCTGGTATATGAATAACATGATGTTTTTCAATGGCAAAAATCAATGAATATTGTAAATGCACAAACAGTAATATCTCCACATTGCAAGGTGCAATTCTGAAATTTTTTGCTTTTTCCTGCTAATCCTAGCATGATAAAGAAGATTCAAAGAGAGTGAGATGCCAGCTCCTTTCATTCAGTCAGTAGCTTCAAACATTTCTGGTATATGAATAACATGATGTTTTTCAATGGCAAAAATCAATGAATATTGTAAATGCACAAACAGTAATATCTCCACATTGCAAGGTGCAATTCTGAAATTTTTTGCTTTTTCCTGCTAATCCTAGCATGATAAAGAATATTCAAAGAGAGTGAGATGCCAGCTCCTTTCATTCAGTCAGTAGCTTCAAACATTTCTGGACGTTTTTCAATGGCAAAAATCAATGAATATTGTAAATGCACAAACAGTAATATCTCCACATTGCAAGGTGCAATTCTGAAATTTTTTGCTTTTTCCTGCTAATCCTAGCATGATAAAGAAGATTCAAAGAGAGTAAGATGCCAGCTCCTTTCATTCAGTCAGTAGCTTCAAACATTTCTGGTATATGAATAACATGATGTTTTTCAATGGCAAAAATCAATGAATATTGTAAATGCACAAACAGTAATATCTCCACATTGCAAGGTGCAATTCTGAAATTTTTTGCTTTTTCCTGCTAATCCTAGCATGATAAAGAAGATTCAAAGAGAGTGAGATGCCAGCTCCTTTCATTCAGTCAGTAGCTTCAAACATTTCTGGACGTTTTTCAATGGCAAAAATCAATGAATATTGTAAATGCACAAACAGTAATATCTCCACATTGCAAGGTGCAATTCTGAAATTTTTTGCTTTTTCCTGCTAATCCTAGCATGATAAAGAAGATTCAAAGAGAGTGAGATGCCAGCTCCTTTCATTCAGTCAGTAGCTTCAAACATTTCTGGTATATGAATAACATGATGTTTTACAATGGCAAAAATCAATGAATATTGTAAATGCACAAACAGTAATATCTCCACATTGCAAGGTGCAACTCTGAAATTTTTTGCTTTTTCCTGCTAATCCTAGCATGAAAAAGAAGATTCAAAGAGAGTGAGATGCCAGCTCCTTTCATTCAGTCAGTAGCTTCAAACATTTCTGGACGTTTTTCAATGGCAAAAATCAATGAATATTGTAAATGCACAAACAGTAATATCTCCACATTGCAAGGTGCAATTCTGAAATTTTTTGCTTTTTCCTGCTAATCCTAGCATGATAAAGAAGATTCAAAGAGAGTGAGATGCCAGCTCCTTTCATTCAGTCAGTAGCTTCAAACATTTCTGGTATATGAATAACATGATGTTTTTCAATGGCAAAAATCAATGAATATTGTAAATGCACAAACAGTAATATCTCCACATTGCAAGGTGCAATTCTGAAATTTTTTGCTTTTTCCTGCTAATCCTAGCATGATAAAGAAGATTCAAAGAGAGTGAGATGCCAGCTCCTTTCATTCAGTCAGTAGCTTCAAACATTTCTGGACGTTTTTCAATGGCAAAAATCAATGAATATTGTAAATGCACAAACAGTAATATCTCCACATTGCAAGGTGCAATTCTGAAATTTTTTGCTTTTTCCTGCTAATCCTAGCATGATAAAGAAGATTCAAAGAGAGTGAGATGCCAGCTCCTTTCATTAAGTCAGTAGCTTCAAACATTTCTGGTATATGAATAACATGATGTTTTTCAATGGCAAAAATCAATGAATATTGTAAATGCACAAACAGTAATATCTCCACATTGCAAGGTGCAATTCTGAAATTTTTTGCTTTTTCCTGCTAATCCTAGCATGATAAAGAAGATTCAAAGAGAGTGAGATGCCAGCTCCTTTCATTCAGTCAGTAGCTTCAAACATTTCTGGTATATGAATAACATGATGTTTTTCAATGGCAAAAATCAATGAATATTGTAAATGCACAAACAGTAATATCTCCACATTGCAAGGTGCAATTCTGAAATTTTTTGCTTTTTCCTGCTAATCCTAGCATGATAAAGAAGATTCAAAGAGAGTGAGATGCCAGCTCCTTTCATTCAGTCAGTAGCTTCAAACATTTCTGGTATATGAATAACATGATGTTTTTCAATGGCAAAAATCAATGAATATTGTAAATGCACAAACAGTAATATCTCCACATTGCAAGGTGCAATTCTGAAATTTTTTGCTTTTTCCTGCTAATCCTAGCATGATAAAGAATATTCAAAGAGAGTGAGATGCCAGCTCCTTTCATTCAGTCAGTAGCTTCAAACATTTCTGGACGTTTTTCAATGGCAAAAATCAATGAATATTGTAAATGCACAAACAGTAATATCTCCACATTGCAAGGTGCAATTCTGAAATTTTTTGCTTTTTCCTGCTAATCCTAGCATGATAAAGAAGATTCAAAGAGAGTAAGATGCCAGCTCCTTTCATTCAGTCAGTAGCTTCAAACATTTCTGGTATATGAATAACATGATGTTTTTCAATGGCAAAAATCAATGAATATTGTAAATGCACAAACAGTAATATCTCCACATTGCAAGGTGCAATTCTGAAATTTTTTGCTTTTTCCTGCAAATCCTACCATGATAAAGAAGATTCAAAGAGAGTGAGATGCCAGCTCCTTTCATTCAGTCAGTAGCTTCAAACATTTCTGGACGTTTTTCAATGGCAAAAATCAATGAATATTGTAAATGCACAAACAGTAATATCTCCACATTGCAAGGTGCAATTCTGAAATTTTTTGCTTTTTCCTGCTAATCCTAGCATGATAAAGAAGATTCAAAGAGAGTGAGATGCCAGCTCCTTTCATTCAGTCAGTAGCTTCAAACATTTCTGGTATATGAATAACATGATGTTTTACAATGGCAAAAATCAATGAATATTGTAAATGCACAAACAGTAATATCTCCACATTGCAAGGTGCAACTCTGAAATTTTTTGCTTTTTCCTGCTAATCCTAGCATGAAAAAGAAGATTCAAAGAGAGTGAGATGCCAGCTCCTTTCATTCAGTCAGTAGCTTCAAACATTTCTGGACGTTTTTCAATGGCAAAAATCAATGAATATTGTAAATGCACAAACAGTAATATCTCCACATTGCAAGGTGCAATTCTGAAATTTTTTGCTTTTTCCTGCTAATCCTAGCATGATAAAGAAGATTCAAAGAGAGTGAGATGCCAGCTCCTTTCATTCAGTCAGTAGCTTCAAACATTTCTGGTATATGAATAACATGATGTTTTTCAATGGCAAAAATCAATGAATATTGTAAATGCACAAACAGTAATATCTCCACATTGCAAGGTGCAATTCTGAAATTTTTTGCTTTTTCCTGCTAATCCTAGCATGATAAAGAAGATTCAAAGAGAGTGAGATGCCAGCTCCTTTCATTCAGTCAGTAGCTTCAAACATTTCTGGACGTTTTTCAATGGCAAAAATCAATGAATATTGTAAATGCACAAACAGTAATATCTCCACATTGCAAGGTGCAATTCTGAAATTTTTTGCTTTTTCCTGCTAATCCTAGCATGATAAAGAAGATTCAAAGAGAGTGAGATGCCAGCTCCTTTCATTAAGTCAGTAGCTTCAAACATTTCTGGTATATGAAAAACATGATGTTTTTCAAAGGCAAAAATCAATGAATATTGTAAATGCACAAACAGTAATATCTCCACATTGCAAGGTGCAATTCTGAAATTTTTTGCTTTTTCCTGCTAATCCTATCATGATAAAGAAGATTCAAAGAGAGTGAGATGCCAGCTCCTTTCATTCAGTCAGTAGCTTCAAACATTTCTGGACGTTTTTCAATGGCAAAAATCAATGAATATTGTAAATGCACAAACAGTAATATCTCCACATTGCAAGGTGCAATTCTGAAATTTTTTGCTTTTTCCTGCTAATCCTAGCATGATAAAGAAGATTCAAAGAGAGTGAGATGCCAGCTCCTTTCATTCAGTCAGTAGCTTCAAACATTTCTGGTATATGAATAACATGATGTTTTTCAATGGCAAAAATCAATGAATATTGTAAATGCACAAACAGTAATATCTCCACATTGCAAGGTGCAATTCTGAAATTTTTTGCTTTTTCCTGCTAATCCTAGCATGATAAAGAAGATTCAAATAGAGTGAGATGCCAGCTCCTTTCATTCAGTCAGTAGCTTCAAACATTTCTGGACGTTTTTCAATGGCAAAAATCAATGAATATTGTAAATGCACAAACAGTAATATCTCCACATTGCAAGGTGCAATTCTGAAATTTTTTGCTTTTTCCTGCTAATCCTAGCATGATAAAGAAGATTCAAAGAGAGTGAGATGCCAGCTCCTTTCATTCAGTCAGTAGCTTCAAACATTTCTGGTATATGAATAACATGATGTTTTTCAATGGCAAAAATCAATGAATATTGTAAATGCACAAACAGTAATATCTCCACATTGCAAGGTGCAATTCTGAAATTTTTTGCTTTTTCCTGCTAATCCTAGCATGATAAAGAAGATTCAAAGAGAGTGAGATGCCAGCTCCTTTCATTCAGTCAGTAGCTTCAAACATTTCTGGACGTTTTTCAATGGCAAAAATCAATGAATATTGTAAATGCACAAACAGTAATATCTCCACATTGCAAGGTGCAATTCTGAATTTTTTTGCTTTTTCCTGCTAATCCTAGCATGATAAAGAAGATTCAAAGAGAGTGAGATGCCAGCTCCTTTCATTCAGTCAGTAGCTTCAAACATTTCTGGTATATGAATAACATGATGTTTTTCAATGGCAAAAATCAATGAATATTGTAAATGCACAAACAGTAATACCTCCACATTGCAAGGTGCAATTCTGAAATTTTTTGCTTTTTGCTGCTAATCCTAGCATGATAAAGAAGATTCAAAGAGAGTGAGATGCCAGCTCCTTTCATTCAGTCAGTAGCTTCAAACATTTCTGGACGTTTTTCAATGGCAAAAATCAATGAATATTGTAAATGCACAAACAGTAATATCTCCACATTGCAAGGTGCAATTCTGAAATTTTTTGCTTTTTCCTGCTAATCCTAGCATGATAAAGAAGATTCAACGAGAGTGAGATGCCAGCTCCTTTCATTCAGTCAGTAGCTTCAAACATTTCTGGACGTTTTTCAATGGCAAAAATCAATGAATATTGTAAATGCACAAACAGTAATATCTCCACATTGCAAGGTGCAATTCTGAAATTTTTTGCTTTTTCCTGCTAATCCTAGCATGATAAAGAAGATTCAAAGAGATTGAGATGCCAGCTCCTTTCATTCAGTCAGTAGCTTCAAACATTTCTGGTATATGAATAACATGATGTTTTTCAAAGGCAAAAATCAATGAATATTGTAAATGCACAAACAGTAATATCTCCACATTGCAAGGTGCAATTCTGAAATTTTTTGCTTTTTACTGCTAATCCTAGCATGATAAAGAAGATTCAAAGAGAGTGAGATGCCAGCTTCTTTCATTCAGTCAGTAGCTTCAAACATTTCTGGTATATGAATAACATGATGTTTTTCAATGGCAAAAATCAATGAATATTGTAAATGCACAAACAGTAATATCTCCACATTGCAAGGTGCAATTCTGAAATTTTTTGCTTTTTCCTGCTAATCCTAGCATGATAAAGAAGATTCAAAGAGAGTGAGATGCCAGCTCCTTTCATTCAGTCAGTAGCTTCAAACATTTCTAGTAAATGAATAACATGATGTTTTTCAATGGCAAAAATCAATGAATATTGTAAATGCACAAGCAGTAATATCTCCACATTGCAAGGTGCAATTCTGAAATTTTTTGCTTTTTCCTGCTAATCCTAGCATGATAAAGAAGATTCAAAGAGAGTGAGATGCCAGCTCCTTTCATTCAGTCAGTAGCTTCAAACATTTCTGGACGTTTTTCAATGGCAAAAATCAATGAATATTGTAAATGCACAAACAGTAATATCTCCACATTGCAAGGTGCAATTCTGAAATTTTTTGCTTTTTCCTGCTAATCCTAGCATGATAAATAAGATTCAAAGAGAGTGAGATGCCAGCTCCTTTAATTCAGTCAGTAGCTTCAAACATTTCTGGTATATGAATAACATGATGTTTTTCAATGGCAAAAATCAATGAATATTGTAAATGCACAAACAGTAATATCTCCACATTGCAAGGTGCAATTCTGAAATTTTTTGCTTTTTCCTGCTAATCCTAGCATGATAAAGAAGATTCAAAGAGAGTGAGATGCCAGCTCCTTTCATTCAGTCAGTAGCTTCAAACATTTCTGGACGTTTTTCAATGGCAAAAATCAATGAATATTGTAAATGCACAAACAGTAATATCTCCACATTGCAAGGTGCAATTCTGAAATTTTTTGCTTTTTCCTGCTAATCCTAGCATGATAAAGAAGATTCAAAGAGAGTGAGATGCCAGCTCCTTTCATTCAGTCAGTAGCTTCAAACATTTCTGGTATATGAATAACATGATGTTTTACAATGGCAAAAATCAATGAATATTGTAAATGCACAAACAGTAATATCTCCACATTGCAAGGTGCAACTCTGAAATTTTTTGCTTTTTCCTGCTAATCCTAGCATGAAAAAGAAGATTCAAAGAGAGTGAGATGCCAGCTCCTTTCATTCAGTCAGTAGCTTCAAACATTTCTGGACGTTTTTCAATGGCAAAAATCAATGAATATTGTAAATGCACAAACAGTAATATCTCCACATTGCAAGGTGCAATTCTGAAATTTTTTGCTTTTTCCTGCTAATCCTAGCATGATAAAGAAGATTCAAAGAGAGTGAGATGCCAGCTCCTTTCATTCAGTCAGTAGCTTCAAACATTTCTGGTATATGAATAACATGATGTTTTTCAATGGCAAAAATCAATGAATATTGTAAATGCACAAACAGTAATATCTCCACATTGCAAGGTGCAATTCTGAAATTTTTTGCTTTTTCCTGCTAATCCTAGCATGATAAAGAAGATTCAAAGAGAGTGAGATGCCAGCTCCTTTCATTCAGTCAGTAGCTTCAAACATTTCTGGACGTTTTTCAATGGCAAAAATCAATGAATATTGTAAATGCACAAACAGTAATATCTCCACATTGCAAGGTGCAATTCTGAAATTTTTTGCTTTTTCCTGCTAATCCTAGCATGATAAAGAAGATTCAAAGAGAGTGAGATGCCAGCTCCTTTCATTAAGTCAGTAGCTTCAAACATTTCTGGTATATGAAAAACATGATGTTTTTCAAAGGCAAAAATCAATGAATATTGTAAATGCACAAACAGTAATATCTCCACATTGCAAGGTGCAATTCTGAAATTTTTTGCTTTTTCCTGCTAATCCTATCATGATAAAGAAGATTCAAAGAGAGTGAGATGCCAGCTCCTTTCATTCAGTCAGTAGCTTCAAACATTTCTGGACGTTTTTCAATGGCAAAAATCAATGAATATTGTAAATGCACAAACAGTAATATCTCCACATTGCAAGGTGCAATTCTGAAATTTTTTGCTTTTTCCTGCTAATCCTAGCATGATAAAGAAGATTCAAAGAGAGTGAGATGCCAGCTCCTTTCATTCAGTCAGTAGCTTCAAACATTTCTGGTATATGAATAACATGATGTTTTTCAATGGCAAAAATCAATGAATATTGTAAATGCACAAACAGTAATATCTCCACATTGCAAGGTGCAATTCTGAAATTTTTTGCTTTTTCCTGCTAATCCTAGCATGATAAAGAAGATTCAAATAGAGTGAGATGCCAGCTCCTTTCATTCAGTCAGTAGCTTCAAACATTTCTGGACGTTTTTCAATGGCAAAAATCAATGAATATTGTAAATGCACAAACAGTAATATCTCCACATTGCAAGGTGCAATTCTGAAATTTTTTGCTTTTTCCTGCTAATCCTAGCATGATAAAGAAGATTCAAAGAGAGTGAGATGCCAGCTCCTTTCATTCAGTCAGTAGCTTCAAACATTTCTGGTATATGAATAACATGATGTTTTTCAATGGCAAAAATCAATGAATATTGTAAATGCACAAACAGTAATATCTCCACATTGCAAGGTGCAATTCTGAAATTTTTTGCTTTTTCCTGCTAATCCTAGCATGATAAAGAAGATTCAAAGAGAGTGAGATGCCAGCTCCTTTCATTCAGTCAGTAGCTTCAAACATTTCTGGACGTTTTTCAATGGCAAAAATCAATGAATATTGTAAATGCACAAACAGTAATATCTCCACATTGCAAGGTGCAATTCTGAATTTTTTTGCTTTTTCCTGCTAATCCTAGCATGATAAAGAAGATTCAAAGAGAGTGAGATGCCAGCTCCTTTCATTCAGTCAGTAGCTTCAAACATTTCTGGTATATGAATAACATGATGTTTTTCAATGGCAAAAATCAATGAATATTGTAAATGCACAAACAGTAATACCTCCACATTGCAAGGTGCAATTCTGAAATTTTTTGCTTTTTCCTGCTAATCCTAGCATGATAAAGAAGATTCAAAGAGAGTGAGATGCCAGCTCCTTTCATTCAGTCAGTAGCTTCAAACATTTCTGGACGTTTTTCAATGGCAAAAATCAATGAATATTGTAAATGCACAAACAGTAATATCTCCACATTGCAAGGTGCAATTCTGAAATTTTTTGCTTTTTCCTGCTAATCCTAGCATGATAAAGAAGATTCAACGAGAGTGAGATGCCAGCTCCTTTCATTCAGTCAGTAGCTTCAAACATTTCTGGACGTTTTTCAATGGCAAAAATCAATGAATATTGTAAATGCACAAACAGTAATATCTCCACATTGCAAGGTGCAATTCTGAAATTTTTTGCTTTTTCCTGCTAATCCTAGCATGATAAAGAAGATTCAAAGAGATTGAGATGCCAGCTCCTTTCATTCAGTCAGTAGCTTCAAACATTTCTGGTATATGAATAACATGATGTTTTTCAAAGGCAAAAATCAATGAATATTGTAAATGCACAAACAGTAATATCTCCACATTGCAAGGTGCAATTCTGAAATTTTTTGCTTTTTACTGCTAATCCTAGCATGATAAAGAAGATTCAAAGAGAGTGAGATGCCAGCTTCTTTCATTCAGTCAGTAGCTTCAAACATTTCTGGTATATGAATAACATGATGTTTTTCAATGGCAAAAATCAATGAATATTGTAAATGCACAAACAGTAATATCTCCACATTGCAAGGTGCAATTCTGAAATTTTTTGCTTTTTCCTGCTAATCCTAGCATGATAAAGAAGATTCAAAGAGAGTGAGATGCCAGCTCCTTTCATTCAGTCAGTAGCTTCAAACATTTCTAGTAAATGAATAACATGATGTTTTTCAATGGCAAAAATCAATGAATATTGTAAATGCACAAGCAGTAATATCTCCACATTGCAAGGTGCAATTCTGAAATTTTTTGCTTTTTCCTGCTAATCCTAGCATGATAAAGAAGATTCAAAGAGAGTGAGATGCCAGCTCCTTTCATTCAGTCAGTAGCTTCAAACATTTCTGGTATATGAATAACATGATGTTTTTCAAAGGCAAAAATCAATGAATATTGTAAATGCACAAACAGTAATATCTCCACATTGCAAGGTGCAATTCTGAATTTTTTTGCCTTTTACTGCTAATCCTAGCATGATAAAGAAGATTCAAAGAGAGTGAGATGCCAGCTTCTTTCATTCAGTCAGTAGCTTCAAACATTTCTGGTATATGAATAACATTATGTTTTTCAATGGCAAAAATCAATGAATATTGTAAATGCACAAACAGTAATATCTCCACATTGCAAGGTGCAATTCTGAAATTTTTTGCTTTTTCCTGCTAATCCTAGCATGATAAAGAAGATTCAAAGAGAGTGAGATGCCAGCTCCTTTCATTCAGTCAGTAGCTTCAAACATTTCTAGTAAATGAATAACATGATGTTTTTCAATGGCAAAAATCAATGAATATTGTAAATGCACAAACAGTAATATCTCCACATTGCAAGGTGCAATTCTGAAATTTTTTGCTTTTTCCTGCTAATCCTAGCATGATAAAGAAGATTCAAAGAGAGTGAGATGCCAGCTCCTTTCATTCAGTCAGTAGCTTCAAACATTTCTGGACGTTTTTCAATGGCAAAAATCAATGAATATTGTAAATGCACAAACAGTAATATCTCCACATTGCAAGGTGCAATTCTGAAATTTTTTGCTTTTTCCTGCTAATCCTAGCATGATAAAGAAGATTCAAAGAGAGTGAGATGCCAGCTCCTTTCATTCAGTCAGTAGCTTCAAACATTTCTGGTATATGAATAACATGATGTTTTTCAATGGCAAAAATCAATGAATATTGTAAATGCACAAACAGTAATATCTCCACATTGCAAGGTGCAATTCTGAAATTTTTTGCTTTTTCCTGCTAATCCTAGCATGATAAAGAAGATTCAAAGAGAGTGAGATGCCAGCTCCTTTCATTCAGTCAGTAGCTTCAAACATTTCTGGACGTTTTTCAATGGCAAAAATCAATGAATATTGTAAATGCACAAACAGTAATATCTCCACATTGCAAGGTGCAATTCTGAAATTTTTTGCTTTTTCCTGCTAATCCTAGCATGATAAAGAAGATTCAAAGAGAGTGAGATGCCAGCTCCTTTCATTCAGTCAGTAGCTTCAAACATTTCTGGACGTTTTTCAATGGCAAAAATCAATGAATATTGTAAATGCACAAACAGTAATATCTCCACATTGCAAGGTGCAATTCTGAAATTTTTTGCTTTTTCCTGCTAATCCTAGCATGATAAAGAAGATTCAAAGAGAGTGAGATGCCAGCTCCTTTCATTCATTCAGTAGCTTCAAACATTTCTGGTATATGAATAACATGATGTTTTTCAATGGCAAAAATCAATGAATATTGTAAATGCACAAACAGTAATATCTCCACATTGCAAGGTGCAATTCCTGAAATTTTTTGCTTTTTCCTGCTAATCCTAGCATGATAAAGAAGATTCAAAGAGAGTGAGATGCCAGCTCCTTTCATTCAGTCAGTAGCTTCAAACATTTCTGGACGTTTTTCAATGGCAAAAATCAATGAATATTGTAAATGCACAAACAGTAATATCTCCACATTGCAAGGTGCAATTCTGAAATTTTTTGCTTTTTCCTGCTAATCCTAGCATGATAAAGAATATTCAAAGAGAGTGAGATGCCAGCTCCTTTCATTCAGTCAGTAGCTTCAAACATTTCTGGTATATGAATAATATGATGTTTTTCAATGGCAAAAATCAATGAATATTGTAAATGCACAAACAGTAATATCTCCACATTGCAAGGTGCAATTCTGAAATTTTTTGCTTTTTCCTGCTAATCCTAGCATGATAAAGAAGATTCAAAGAGAGTGAGATGCCAGCTCCTTTCATTCAGTCAGTAGCTTCAAACATTTCTGGACGTTTTTCAATGGCAAAAATCAATGAATATTGTAAATGCACAAACAGTAATATCTCCACATTGCAAGGTGCAATTCTGAAATTTTTTGCTTTTTCCTGCTAATCCTAGCATGATAAAGAAGATTCAAAGAGAGTGAGATGCCAGCTCCTTTCATTCAGTCAGTAGCTTCAAACATTTCTGGACGTTTTTCAATGGCAAAAATCAATGAATATTGTAAATGCACAAACAGTAATATCTCCACATTGCAAGGTGCAATTCTGAAATTTTTTGCTTTTTCCTGCTATCCTAGCATGATAAAGAAGATTCAAAGAGAGTGAGATGCCAGCTCCTTTCATTCAGTCAGTAGCTTCAAACATTTCTGGTATATGAATAACATGATGTTTTTCAATGGCAAAAATCAATGAATATTGTAAATGCACAAACAGTAATATCTCCACATTGCAAGGTGCAATTCTGAAATTTTTTGCTTTTTCCTGCTAATCCTAGTATGAAAAAGAAGATTCAAAGAGAGTGAGATGCCAGCTCCTTTCATTCAGTCAGTAGCTTCAAACATTTCTGGACGTTTTTCAATGGCAAAAATCAATGAATATTGTAAATGCACAAACAGTAATATCTCCACATTGCAAGGTGCAATTCTGAAATTTTTTGCTTTTTCCTGCTAATCCTAGCATGATAAAGAAGATTCAAAGAGAGTGAGATGCCAGCTCCTTTCATTCAGTCAGTAGCTTCAAACATTTCTGGACGTTTTTCAATGGCAAAAATCAATGAATATTGTAAATGCACAAACAGTAATATCTCCACATTGGAAGGTGCAATTCTGAAATTTTTTGCTTTTTCCTGCTAATCCTAGCATGATAAAGAAGATTCAAAGAGAGTGAGATGCCAGCTCCTTTCATTCAGTCAGTAGCTTCAAACATTTCTGGTATATGAATAACATGATGTTTTTCAATGGCAAAAATCAATGAATATTGTAAATGCACAAACAGTAATATCTCCACATTGCAAGGTGCAATTCTGAAATTTTTTGCTTTTTCCTGCTATTCCTAGCATGATAAAGAAGATTCAAAGAGAGTGAGATGCCAGCTCCTTTCATTCAGTCAGTAGCTTCAAACATTTCTGGTATATGAATAACATGATGTTTTCAATGGCAAAATCAATGAATATTGTAAATGCACAAACAGTAATATCTCCACATTGCAAGGTGCAATTCTGAAATTTTTTGCTTTTTCCTGCTAATCCTAGCATGATAAAGAAGTTTCAAAGAGAGTGAAGATGCCAGCTCCTTTCATTCAGTCAGTAGCTTCAAACATTTCTGGACGTTTTTCAAAGGCAAAAATCAATGAATATTGTAAATGCACAAACAGTAATATCTCCACATTGCAAGGTGCAATTCTGAAATTTTTTGCTTTTTCCTGCTAATCCTAGCATGATAAAGAAGATTCAAAGAGAGTGAGATGCCAGCTCCTTTCATTCAGTCAGTAGCTTCAAACATTTCTGGACGTTTTTCAATGGCAAAAATCAATGAATATTGTAAATGCACAAACAGTAATATCTCCACATTGCAAGGTGCAATTCTGAAATTTTTTGCTTTTTCCTGCTAATCCTAGCATGATAAAGAAGATTCAAAGAGAGTGAGATGCCAGCTTCTTTCATTCAGTCAGTAGCTTCAAACATTTCTGGTATATGAATAACATGATGTTTTCAATGGCAAAATCAATGAATATTGTAAATGCACAAACAGTAATATCTCCACATTGCAAGGTGCAATTCTGAAATTTTTTGCTTTTTCCTGCTAATCCTAGCATGATAAAGAAGATTCAAAGAGAGTGAGATGCCAGCTCCTTTCATTCAGTCAGTAGCTTCAAACATTTCTGGACGTTTTTCAATGGCAAAAATCAATGAATATTGTAAATGCACAAACAGTAATATCTCCACATTGCAAGGTGCAATTCTGAAATTTTTTGCTTTTTCCTGCTAAATCCTAGCATGATAAAGAAGATTCAAAGAGAGTGAGATGCCAGCTCCTTTCATTCAGTCAGTAGCTTCAAACATTTCTGGACGTTTTTCAATGGCAAAAATCAATGAATATTGTAAATGCACAAACAGTAATATCTCCACATTGCAAGGTGCAATTCTGAAATGTTTGCTTTTTCCTGCTAATCCTAGCATGATAAAGAAGATTCAAAGAGAGTGAGATGCCAGCTCCTTTCATTCAGTCAGTAGCTTCAAACATTTCTGGTATATGAATAACATGATGTTTTTCAATGGCAAAAATCAATGAATATTGTAAATGCACAAACAGTAATATCTCCACATTGCAAGGTGCAATTCTGAAATTTTTTGCTTTTTCCTGCTAATCCTAGCATGATAAAGAAGATTCAAGAGAGTGAGATGCCAGCTCCTTTCATTCAGTCAGTAGCTTCAAACATTTCTGGACGTTTTTCAATGGCAAAAATCAATGAATATTGTAAATGCACAAACAGTAATATCTCCACATTGCAAGGTGCAATTCTGAAATTTTTTGCTTTTTCCTGCTAATCCTAGCATGATAAAGAATATTCAAGAGAGTGAGATGCCAGCTCCTTTCATTCAGTCAGTAGCTTCAAACATTTCTGGTATATGAATAATATGATGTTTTTCAATGGCAAAAATCAATGAATATTGTAAATGCACAAACAGTAATATCTCCACATTGCAAGGTGCAATTCTGAAATTTTTGCTTTTTCCTGCTAATCCTAGCATGATAAAGAAGATTCAAAGAGAGTGAGATGCCAGCTCCTTTCATTCAGTCAGTAGCTTCAAACATTTCTGGACGTTTTTCAATGGCAAAAATCAATGAATATTGTAAATGCACAAACAGTAATATCTCCACATTGCAAGGTGCAATTCTGAAATTTTTTGCTTTTTCCTGCTAATCCTAGCATGATAAAGAAGATTCAAAGAGAGTGAGATGCCAGCTCCTTTCATTCAGTCAGTAGCTTCAAACATTTCTGGACGTTTTTCAATGGCAAAAATCAATGAATATTGTAAATGCACAAACAGTAATATCTCCACATTGCAAGGTGCAATTCTGAAATTTTTTGCTTTTTCCTGCTAATCCTAGCATGATAAAGAAGATTCAAAGAGAGTGAGATGCCAGCTCCTTTCATTCAGTCAGTAGCTTCAAACATTTCTGGTATATGAATAACATGATGTTTTCAATGGCAAAAATCAATGAATATTGTAAATGCACAAACAGTAATATCTCCACTTGCAAGGTGCAATTCTGAATTTTTTGCTTTTTCCTGCTAATCCTAGTATGATAAAGAAGATTCAAAGAGAGTGAGATGCCAGCTCCTTTCATTCAGTCAGTAGCTTCAAACATTTCTGGACGTTTTTTCATGGCAAAAATCAATGAATATTGTAAATGCACAAACAGTAATATCTCCACATTGCAAGGTGCAATTCTGAAATTTTTTGCTTTTTCCTGCTAATCCTAGCATGATAAAGAAGATTCAAAGAGAGTGAGATGCCAGCTCCTTTCATTCAGTCAGTAGCTTCAAACATTTCTGGACGTTTTTCAATGGCAAAAATCAATGAATATTGTAAATGCACAAACAGTAATATCTCCACATTGCAAGGTGCAATTCTGAATTTTTTGCTTTTTCCTGCTAATCCTAGCATGATAAAGAAGATTCAAAGAGAGTGAGATGCCAGCTCCTTTCATTCAGTCAGTAGCTTCAAACATTTCTGGTATATGAATAACATGATGTTTTTCAATGGCAAAAATCAATGAATATTGTAAATGCACAAACAGTAATATCTCCACATTGCAAGGTGCAATTCTGAAATTTTTTGCTTTTTCCTGCTAATCCTAGCATGATAAAAGAAGATTCAAGAGAGTGAGATGCCAGCTCCTATCATTCAGTCAGTAGCTTCAAACATTTCTGGACGTTTTTCAAATGGCAATAATCAATGAATATGTAAATGCACAAAACAGTAATATCTCCACATTGCAAGGTGCAATTCTGAAATTTCTTTTTCCCTGCTAATCCTAGCATGATAAAGAATATTCAAAGAGGAGTGAGATGCCAGCTCCTTTCATTCAGTCAGTAGCTTCAAACATTTCTGTATATGAATAATATGATGTTTTTCAAATGGCAAAAATCAATGAATCTTGTAAATGCCACAAACAGTAATATCTCCACATTGCAAGGTGCAATTCTGAAATTTTTTGCTTTTTCCTGCTATAATCCTAGCATGATAA
>NW_027368919.1:0-46349 GCF_046119375.1 Phyllobates terribilis | reverse complement strand
TTTGGAATTGAAGTGTTTATTTGTTCTTAGTCTTATATTCCGCACAAAAGATACTATCTTTAGTTAGAATAAGTTCTTCACGATCAACAATTGGTATCAGAGCCGGATCCAATTCCACTACGACAATGAAGAACTCATAGTTCAAACTCGGCATGTCCCTCAACAAACCTCACCAGCTTCGAGAAGGAGAAATTGATTGGTGGATGGGAGTTCACACGACTTTCATTCAAACCCGAGACTACCAATGCTGGAAAATCATAGAACATTGGTGACGAAGTACTTCCAGAATTGAAGGATAAAAAGGATTGGCAACCAGAGCACTACTCCAAGATGGAGAAGAATTCAAAAGCTCGACAACTGATTCTGTGTTGACTTTCTCGCACAGACATTGACAAAATCATTGGAATTCCAACTACCAAAGATATGTGGGAAGCTATCATCTCCATACACAGAGGAAGCGAAGATTAGAAGGACACCAGAAAGTTCACGCCTCAAATGGAGTTTCAATCCTTCAAACAACTTTCTGGGGAAAGCGTGGCAGCCTGCCAATCACGCTTCACCATTCTGGTCAACAAGCTAACAGCCTCTGGTGTAACCATTCCAGCCTCTAAGCAGACACTGGCTGTCATCTACGCTATGAGCGATAAATTCGAGCTCACTTCAAGAATCGCGCTCATGTCGCCAGATTGCAAGAAACTTTCAGTTGTAGACATATTTGGCAAGTTCTTTGACCAAGAGAACGCTGATTCGCTAAAAGGGTTAAAGTTGAAAGAAGCACTGGAACAGCGCTGAAACTCACGAAGGTGCTTGAGAAGATGGACATCAATGACGGCGAAAAAGACGAGGACGATGATATAGAAGTCGCCCTCATGACTAAGATGGTTAAGAAATGGTTCAAGAAGAGAGCTGGACCAGGTGAAGCATCATCATCAGCTAAGCGCGATCTCAAGGAGTATACATGCTATAACTGCCAAGAGAAGGGGCATCTCACCAAGACGTGCACTAACCCAAAGCTAGAGGCCACTGAGAAGAAGGCACGTTTCTTAGCTTGGGGAGAAGAAGATGATGAAGCTGACCTTCACGAAGGATTCCAAGGCAAATGTCTCATGGCCAATGCAGAGGCACTCACCTCTAAGGTAAAAACTCCTGATTCCTTTCCTAATCGCTTAAGTATGCTTGAAAAGAAAGACCTTATTAATATGATTAAGGGGCTACTAGAGGATACCGAAGCCTTAGAATCTCAAGTCACTGAATATGAAGAGGAAGTTACTGAACTACGTAGTGAATGTCTTGAACTATCCACTAGGTTAGCTGAGAAAGAGAAGGCCTTAATAAAATCTAGGGAACTAAGTCTGAGGACGAAATCCTGCGAGGGCTGCAAGGGTAAGTAACCTCAAGGGGGATCGTTAAATGACCTAGAACTCAAGGTAGAAAGCGGTTTGGGGCTAACTCTTAATAAAATCACCGAATTAACTAAATCTGTTAATGAGAGAACAGTGAATCAAACTGTCTTTGAAAAGCTAGACCTGGATTAGGATATGACATAGACTCCTCCAAGTGCTTGAGTGCTAGTGAAAAGCTCACCAGAGAATTAAGTGAAAAAGCTGAAACCTTAGACAAGGCTCTTCAAATATCTAGAAGCAAGAATGAATTCTTAGAGAAAAAGGTTAAGGCACTTGAACAACCGGTAGGGGATGACAATCACTGGTTTCATGGGGAAAAGGCTCATAAGATGTATGTGAGCCAAGCCCAAGGGAATGCCACAAACATAATAGATCCCAAGATTAGGATATGAAGCCCTTTAGACCTGGAAAGGGAAAATATGATTATGTCAAGTACAACGAACGGTGCAGGTTCTGTGGTAACAATGGTCATACTATACACTCTTTCAAGAAGAAGAAAACACTAAGTAAAAAGGCATACAAGTCACCCACTCACGCTACATGCGAAGTGAGTAGCTTGAATGAAGCTTCTTACCTAGCGACTGCCTCCTCATTTAAAGGCCAAAGGATCGATCATAGTACTTCTCCTTATACTAACCAGAAAACTAATCCACCCAGAAAAGTTGAGCTTCAGAGGGTTCCAAAAGTTTGATTGCTTATTCACAGGAAAATTTGAGCAGCGAGAGGAAATGGTACATAGACAGTGGCTGCTCATGTCACATGACTGGAGACAAGGAGAGATTAAGAAGTTTTCAAGTATATGATGGTGGAAGAGTATCATTTGGTGACAAGAGAGCTAGAGAAATTACTGATCACGGAAAGGTACATCTAAATGACAAGATAGAGATCCAGATGGTGAACTTTGTGGAGAGCCTCCGTTACAACCTCTTAAGCGTAGCTCAACTCTGTGATGAGGGACCAAACGAAGTGATCTTTACCACCTCGAAGTGTCTTGTGAGAAATGCTATTAGGGAGATCATCCTAAGGGGGAAGCGAGTTAACAACACTTATATATTCGACTCCAGCTTCATCCCAAAAGGTCACCTTTATCTCGCTACTATTGAAGATCAAACAGAATTATGGCATCAATGACTAGGGCATGTAAATCTTCATCTTCTACATAAGCTGCGTGCAAAGGAGCTAGTTCATAGTCTACCTCTTATCAAGATAGACAACTTGACACACTGTGCTAATTATGTTAAGGGCAAACAACTCCGAACCTCATTCAAAGCTAAGCAGAATGTCTCAACAAAGAAGCCCCTTGAGCTTCTTCATATGGACCTCTATGGCCCAATGCGCGTTGAAAGTCCTGGTGGAGCACGCTATATATTTGTGATCGTTGATGACTACTCTAGGTTCACATGAACCTTATTTCTGCGTTCCAAGGATCAAGCCTCCTCGCGCTTCATAGAGCTAGTCGCCCTACTCGAGAATTCTCTATCTCTGAAGGTGCGCTTAATAAGATCTGATCATGGAACTGAATTTGAGAATGGTGAGATGCTGAGCTACTGCTTTGAAAGAAGAATTGCTCATAACTTCTCAGCTCCTAGGACACCACAACAGAATGGAGTGGTTGAAAGAAAGAATCAAACGCTAGTAGAGATGGCGCGCACCATGCTACTTCAAAGCGGTGACACTCCCTCTCTATGATCTGAAGCGGTGAACACTGGATGCTACATAACCAACATAGCCCTTCTACGCCCCTCTCTAGGCAAGACTCCCTACGAACTGATCAAGGGGTATCCTCCAAGCATATCTCACTTCAGGGTATTTGGATGCAAGTGCTACGTGTTGAATAACGGGAAAGATAATTTAGGGAAGTTTGATGCACGAAGTGATGAAGACATCTTTCTTGGCTATGTCCCAACAAGCAAACCGTACAAGGTCTTCAATCAAAGAACAAGAACCTTCGAGGAAAGCATAAACATAGTGTTTGATGAAAGCGCCTTCCTCACTTCCTCAACAAATACTTCCGATCCATTCCCAGAAGTCACACCCTTTGAAGCCCCTTCAAATATCGATCAAGCACCTCTTCATAAAGCCTTAAACCCACTCGCCCTTCCTTATACAGCCTCAGTTCCCTCAGGCCCTGACTCGGACAGCGATAACGAAGGGCCTTCTACCTCAAACATTGATCAGAACACAGAGCCTCCCACTAGAGCTTTTCAACAACAAGTTGCTCATCCTCCAACGAACATGCTCACCCTAGTTCATTCTGGGATTCACACTCGCTCTCGTGCAGCTCGACTCGCTCCTCCAGAGACAATTGTTGAAGCACTTGATGAAACAACTGAGGAAACCAGCCTTTGTGCCTTCAACGCCTTCGTCTCTCTCACTGAGCTTAAGAACATCAAAGAAGCCATCCTCGATCCAGATTGGGTGGTTGCTATGCAAGAAGAGCTTCATGAGTTTGAGAGAAATAAAGTCTGGTGCCTTGTTCCTAAGCCCTCCAATCGCACCATCATAGGCACTCGTTGGATCTTTCGTAACAAGCTTGATGATTCAGGAGATGTGGTCAGAAACAAAGCACGTTTAGTAGCACAGGGGTACAATCAACAAGAAGGGATCGATTATGACGAGACCTACGCCCCAGTTTCCAGACTAGAGGCCATTCAACTTCTTATTGCCTTTGCTTCGCACAAGGGCTTCAAGCTCTTTCAAATGGATGTGAAGACGGCTTTTCTCAATGGTGTGCTCAATGAAGAAGTATACGTGAAGCAGCCCTCAGTCTTTGAAGACTCGAATCACACAGAGCACGTTTATTTCCTGGACAAGGCACTCTATGGGTTAAAGCAAGCACCAAGGGCATGGTATGAGTGCCTCTCTGAGTACCTCCTCGCCAACAACTACAAGAGGGGAACAATCGATAAGACTCTCTTCATCCAGGAACATAAAGGCGACATCCTAGTGGTTCAGGTATACATTGATGATATTATTTTTGGTTCAACTAACATGTTGCTTGTAGAAATTTAAAGACGTGATAAGTAGCAAGTTCAACATGATCATGATAGGGGAACTCAACTTCTTCCTTGGACTACAAGTGGTGCAAAAGGTTGAAGGCATTCAAATTCATCAACAAAAGTATCTAAGGGAGATCATAAAGAAGTTTGGAATGGACAATAGCAAGCCTCTTCACACTCCAGTGTCCACAGGCACTAAGCTAGATGCAGACCTTAACTGCCCCAAGGCGAATGAAACACTCTATAGAGGTATGGTAGGATATTTAATGTACTTAACTACCTCTAGGCCCGATATTGTGTTTGCAGTGAGCTTGTGTGCACGTTTCTAATCTGATCAAGGGAGTCGCACGTTGCCATCATCAAGCGTATCCTTCGTTACCTAAAAGGAACTGATAATCTTTGTTTATGGTAACCTAAGAACTGCGATTTTACCCTTATTGGATACACATATGCTGACTATGCAGGATATCTAGTTGATCAAAAGAGCACCTCAGTTATGACACAATTTCTAGGCCCCTATCTCGTTTCATGGGGATCTCGCAAACAGAACTCAGTAGTTGTGTCTACCACCGAGGCTGAATACATAGCAGCCGCCTCTTGTTGTGCTCAACTTCTATGGCTCAAACAACAACTCACTGACTTCGGAATCACGATGGCCTCAATTGAAATAAGGTGTGACAACACAAGCGCGATCAACATCTCAAAGAATCATGTGCACCACTCTCGAACCAAGCACATTGATGTGCGTCATCATTTCCTTCGAGATAATGTGGAAAAGATGCACATCGAGCTCACCCATTGTAGAACTGAAGATCAAATAGCAGACATTTTCACCAAGGCCTTGAACAAGGAACCGTTCATCAAACTAAGACTTCACTTGGGCTTGATCCCCTTTCATTAAGCATCTCCTCGCATGTAAGCCTTTTCCCTTGATCTTGTGTAAATTCAGTGCTCCTTTTAATCTTGGGAACTTAGGTCTAATATGTGCGCAACCTAGCGTATAGTCTTAGGGGTATTCGTCCTTCGCATTCTCTATGTGATGCTAAATGATAAATGCTTAGTTAGGCCCTTTCTAGGATTGCATTATTGCTTGATAAAACTTGATCCATTTACATGCTACTCGTTTTCAAGCCCTTATATATATGCACGATGATCGCTTCTTAAACTTATAATCAAGCCCCCCAGATATGATTCTTGCTTATAGGCCATTCCCTTAGCCTTGATCTTAATGTTACGTTCCTTATGACCATAAAAGCCACAACTGGGAATATTCATTGAGATGACAAAAAGCCTACCCATATATGTTTAACACTTCTTGTTTTTAAAAGAGCTTTTATGTCCCTTTGTGTGTGTGAGTTTATTATGTGCTTAAGCGAGTTGAATTATCCTACTGAGAATGGGAACTGAGACATAACGCGTCCTAGTATGGGGACCGAATAAGTAGAAGAGATCACAAGCGCAGTGTTTGAACTACATGTCTTTGGGGACCGAGTAACTCAGATTAGAGTGAAGCGTAGATAACTTAAGGAACTGAGTATAGGGACTGACAGATTTTTAGGGACCGAGCATCTCAACGGTTGACTATCTTCTAGGCACTCTTACTCGCCAGCCTACCAACGATCACTTGCATATGTGATATACGAGGCGCCGCTCCAGATCTGAAATAAGGCCGTTGTGATTTGACCGTTCGACACTCTCCATAAATAGCCCCCTCGAACAGATTTAGTCCCCCTCTTTACCACCTCTGCAACTATTCACTCTTCTTAAACTCTCTCTCTCTCCCAAGCACTCAGCGCTCAAACCCTGCTACTCTTCACATCTTCTCCCTTTCTCTACTTCACATATTCCACCCTCACAAACAACAACAAAATGGCCAACCCGGTGAACATTGATCCCGCGAAATGGGCTGAGTTCCTCAAATTCCAGGAGTTTATGGAGAGCTCCAAAGCAGCCGTCCTTGTTGCTCCCTCTACCTCCACAATTCCATCTCTCCCTGACTCAGCACCACCAAAGCCTCTCTCTCCCATACCAGAGAAAGTGCCCAGTCCTCTTCCCTCACCTACCGCTCACTCCAACTCTCCAGCACCCATGGAGGAAGACCAAACGACCCCCGTCATTCACCCTGTTTCCTCCACCGACTCCACTGAGCACACTCCCTCCGCCTCCAGACATGAGGAATCCACCCATCACCAGCCTGACATCACATCCACTGCCCTCGCTCTCACTACTCCTCCCTCTCCACCACCTCAGACATCCCTCAAACGAGCCTTAGCCATCACACCCTCCTCCACCACACAGAAACACCAAAAGACGATCCCTCCCTGAAAGCGACGAGTCCCTCAGTCTCCCACCTGCCCATGGCAATTTCTCGACTCGAGTCGTCATTCAGCCTCTAATAATAGGCTAAGGCTTCTGGTCTAGCCTCAATCCTGCCGAGTTCAATGTCGCAGCCGCCATCGCCTCCCTCGAGAGCACTCGCTGGTCACAGCTCGAGGTGGAGCCATTCGCCGTCGACTATGATGAAGTGCGAAAGTTCTACATTGCCCTCGCAGTCATGACCCCTAGCCCTGGCCAGCTTTACTCTGTGGCCCACATTCCATGGGGGGACGATCCCAAGACGTTGAACGTCAAGCTTATGGTGAAGGTGCTCAATCTTCCAACAGGCGAAGGGTACGCGTCTCTTCCAAAGAAGAACTGGCCCTCTGGAAAGGGCGAGACGCTAACTGCTGGTGGGGAAGTTGCGTCCAAAGGAGATCAAGACGCACATGCTGAGTTTCGGCACAAAGCTCATCCATTACATCATACTGCGCAATATCATCCCTCACCAAGAGAAGTGCGATACCGTCACCATTGCTGACGCGTGCCTCCTGCGTGAAGTCATCGAAGGGAGTCTCATAGACACGCTGCGACTCATCCTCTCTCACATGCTGACAGTGAAGATGCACAAGAACCGCGCGGTTCCCTACCCCCACATCATCAAGAAGCTCATGCTCGAGCTAGGGATTTACAAGCCCAACAAGGAGACGCCCTGTGAAAGTATCATCACTGAGACTGGGTTGCGCTGGCTACTTAAACACGCCAGTATGGATGCGCCGGTTGAGAAACTGCTCCTTGGCTCCACTCCCAGATCTGAGCCTAAGCCCGAGGCCAAACCAAAACCTGACTCCTCAGCCCCTCCCAAATTTGAACCCAGACCTCGCCGAATCAAGTGCCCCTTGAAAGATCCCAAGCCTCTACTGCCGCCGAACATGAGCTCAGAGGAAATTCAGCTTCGCACTTTGGAAGCTGTACTTCAGACCAATCGCCATCTATCAGGGCTCAGGCGTATGCTCGACTGGCATCTTCATCATGTCAAGGCGCTCATGATTGGGCCTCTGAAAGAGGGTTGCGAGGATGACTACCAAGACGAATACCAATGGGAGTAGCTGTGGTCTCAGTTCCCCTAGGGCCCCTTAGAAACCCCAAAGCTTCACTATAATTCTTGTCATTTTTGCTCTTTATGGCTGTTTTTATGTGTGCTCTCGTATTTTATCAATGAATTGCTAGTTTTTGGTTCACTTACCTACTTGCTCTAGTGCGTACTGAGATAAGGCTAGACTTATTGCGTTTTCTTTCGTATCACTTACTCATTCTTCTAGAAGGCACGCACGTGCTACACTTAGTTTCCCTTGATTAATATTGTGCATTACTTATTACATGATGTCAAAAGGGGGAATATTACAGGCATAGGAGTTATTTAATTTAGGGGGAAACTAGAACATATGAAGTTAAAGGGTGATGCTTATTACTTGTTCATTAATTAAGGGGGAATTGAAAGCTACTTATTTTCTCAGCTCTATAGTATGCCTATGCCAGGATTCTAAGTTTGCCATCATTAAAAAGGGGGAAATTATTAGTTATATGAACTAGCCCCTTAGTTCGTATAACTGATAATGCCTAAGTTTTAATGATAACAAACTACCTTATAAACTAATATGTGTATTGAGTGAGATATTGCAGGAAATAGATAGGCCTTTGAGTTACTTAGGAAGATTAAGTGTGGAAAGCAACGAGCTTAAGAGAAAAGACAAGAGCGAGTTCAGCGAGAAGACTAGCGCTCAAGGCGCTTAACTAGGAGCAAGGGAACCGAAGAATACTGAAGGGGACCAAACAATGAGAGTGAAGGATCGAGCTGCACAAAGTAACACGCTACACAATGAGGACGCGCTCAAGGGGACCGAAGACGCTCAAGGGGACCGAGCGCGTATTTATGGAAAGAAATCTTCCTAGAAGCTAAAGAAGGAAAGAGAGCTAAAGAAGGAAAGAGTTGATTCGCCAAGAGATTTACCAGATTCGAGATCTTAGTAGTTGAAGCTAGTTTGTCATTATATTCGGCTAGTTTAGATTTAATAAATTATTTATTATTATTCACTCGCTTTTAGGTAATTAGTTCCCGGTGATTATGCCATAGTATAAATAGTTTAGTTCTTTTATCTAAAGGGTGGTTGTCGAACTAGAGAGAAAGAGTTCATCTTGATTTAGAGCTTAGGCAATAGCTAGGAGAGTTGAGAGAAACTAAGAACTGTGTGTTCGCCTAGTAGTTGTAAGTCTCAAAAGAAATCAAATCAACCAACGTTTTGGAATTGAAGTGTTTATTTGTTCTTAGTCTTATATTCCACACAAAAGATACTATCTTTAGTTAGACTAAGTTCTTCACGATCCACAGAAAGAGAGTGTCCGTTATTGACCGTCATACCGTCATAAGGATGCGAGATAGAGAGCTTGCAAAGATCACTCGTCACATGATGTGTGGCGCAAGAGTCAATGACCCGTGGATAGAGAGTCGAAGGATTTGAGGTGCTGGCGGTGTATGCATTCGGGCGTTGTTGGGGTGAGTTCGACGACTACTGGGTGTGATGTTGGTTGCCTCTGTTTTGGCCCTTGCGCGTTGGAGGTGTGTTTAGGTACTCGATAATGTTAAGATGTTGATAGTAGTAGGCCGCCTCGTGACCCAGTTTCTTACAAATTTGACATTTGGGTCACGGGTGGTCTTGTTGGGAATGATCAGTGTTGTGGATCTCTGTCCTTGTTGGCGCCAGGACAAATGAGATGCGACATTGGGTTCCGGGTTGGTAGGTCAAGGACAAGAGTTTCTTCTTCCAGTCACTTCTCTTCTTGAAGTAGAAGATTGAGTAATTCATCCGAGCTAATCTCTCGGTCATGCATTGATATGGCAGTGCGAAAAGATGCGTATGCCGTGCTAAGTCCATAAAGGATGTAGGTGACAAAATCGGTGTCCGGGATGATGACTGTGAAGTCAAGGAGACTGTCAGCAATCCCCCTTTTCTTTTCAAAGTAATTAATGATCGATAGGAAACCCTTTGTGAGCGTTTGTAATTGTTGGCGAAGGTGCATCTGACGAGAGCGGGTTTGTGCGTGGAACATACGTTCAAGAATGGTACAAGCTTCATACGATGTCGAGGCGCGGGCGACCAAGCAGAGGAGAGGCATTGTGAGGGTCGAACATAGCCAGAGAAGGACCAAACAATCCTTTAGAATCCACACCATATAGGTTGGATTTGTTGTTGTGGTTGTCGAGGCTGATTCAGTTGCTAGAATTAGGATTGTTGCTGGCGGCATGGTGGACGAATCAAGGCACAAGAGCAATTTGTAGGCCTCAAGTGCAGATCGGATGGTGCCACGCCATAAAGGGTAGTGGTGCGCTCAAGCCGAAGTTGAATATTCGGGAAATGGAGGGACGCTCCATAGGAGGCAGTACTTGCGGTCATGTCCAAGGTTTGGGCCGAGATGTTGCCGCTGTTGAGAAGGTCAGACATAGGATCGATAGATTAGACTGATACCATGTAAAACTTTGATCTTTGTGGAAAAGGATGATTCTCGCTTTGTCATTGATTTGTTTAAATAAGCTAATTAAAAGATACCAAGATTAGAATCTATACAAAATCAATTCTAACCTTAATTAACCAAATATTAGAATCCCATACAAAATTAATTCTACCCTTAATTAAGCAAAATACAATATTCTAATCTTGACTAATCAAAATTAGCTAGGAGAAGATGTTGTGATCTTTACATTATATCCTATCTTTACAATATTGACAGTAATACTAATAATGCTAAAAAAATAGCTTAATCTTCGGTCTCGTATCATCACGGAGTGTTAAATCGTATCATCTTCATAACAATTGTTTTGGAACTCCATTTCGCATCAAACCTAACCTTACTAGCTACACAACATTATACCAGCATCACTGAGTTTAGATGTGTATTACCTAAATTAAAAAGCAGTGCATAGTTAGATTATATTGGCCCTCCCCAAAGTCAGGTAATTTAATGTTTAGTGAAGAATGCAAAACACAAGTTTCTTACTTGCCGAGTTCATGTGGATCGAAGTAGAAAGCCATTTGGTCGTGTACCCCAACTATGTAGGTTGATGCACCAGTTTTGCCACCCAATATTACCTAGCACAAATTACATAGACATCAATACACCATATAAATGTAAGGGACCTCTTCAACAGTGGGGTGAAGGGTTCGAAAACGTGTTGATATAAAATCAATGACTTTGATGTCAATAGTACGAAAAAATGGCATAGACCTCTTCAACATATTGAGAATATAGTATACCAATCATTTACAATTAACAATTTCTGTATCTGCTATCAAAATATGCAAACGGTTTCACACGGTACTGAGACGTTGGGCAGCGCTGTGGGCGTGGGCGCGTTGCTGCAGGCGTGTGACGCCAGCCGGGGTTTAATGTGGGGCTGTCACTTGGCAGCCCCACATTGGTTACTTTATAAAAAAAAAAGAAAAATCTTATAAAAGTCCTATTTTTATTAATTTGTTTTAAAATTCGGACATTATTATGGCATTTATTTGTCCATCTTTTATAACGGTTATTTTTTAAAATTGGATATAGTTTAAAAAATAAAAATGATTAAAATGAATAAAAATCACCAACGATTTTATTTTTCTGACCTCTATAAATAGAGACCAATATTAGTTATGTTTGGATCATCTCATATCGATCTCTCATTTCTCTATTAATTAAACACAAAACACCCTAAACACTTCAATTTTTCCGAAAATATGGACGGAAGTTTCAATGCTAGCATGTTCGTTCCGGAAGTGCTCGTGTGGTTAAACGCAAATGACCTTGAGAGGTACGACCAATTTATGAGAACGTTTGGCTTTTCCTCATCAAACTCACCTTGACCGAACGTCGTTCAGGATTTGTTTCAAACCCCTCTCAAAAAGCCACACTCCTAATATTATCCGTCTCCTCTCTCTGTCTCAGCGAAATGGAATGTTCTCACGAGGTGATGCTGAATTTCTAGCGGACACGCGGCCCGAAAACCACCCAGAGCCAAAGCCTCGTATGCGAAAAGGGAATGAGGCAGCCACTGAAGATGTGATTAATGCCATACCTCAACCCGTAATGTGCAATGGGGCGAGAATTAGGATTTGGTTCTCCTTCAGTGCTACATGGACGTATTCTCAGATCTCATTGTTAGGACTAACCAAAGGTATGGAACTTTATTCAAAAATATTTATGAGAAGTACGAGGATGCTAGGAGGGATGGGTTGTACCTCTGACTCACTTGGCAAACTCCAGATTCCCTTCGTAAAAGAGTCGGTCAAATTAAGGAGGAGGTTATCATTGGCTAATATGTTACGAAAAGGCAATTTCTGCAGTTGGCCAGTGTAGCGGATAAAACGAGACCAACTTGCTAGCAGCTGCACAATAATTTCACAAGGACAACCCAAAGTACCACAATGAGTTTGTCATGTTCAAACAATGGGATGTTCTGAAGCTGTACCCGGAGTATGAAGTGTACCTAAATTGGGAGAGTTAATTGAAGAAGAAGCAAGATCAAAAGTAATATCACTGTGAATGTCGATGACGAGGGGGTGACCAAAGAGAATCAATATGTGGTAATAGTGGGACGAAGCGGTGCCAGTTGGTGGACAACAATGTCTCTAGTACGAAACGCCTGGTGGGTCGGGACAAGGCAAAGAGGATGGGTAAAACTGGAAGTTCTATGAACTCCATAATGATGTAATAGGCGATGGATGAGCGCAAGTAAGGATAATTATCCCCAACATTTTGGCTTGGAAAGAAAGAGGATGGAGTGGGAAATGGCAAAAGAGGAAAAGAGGGAGACCATGAAACTGAAGCAAATGGCCTTGAGAGAGGTGGAGCTGAAGATGCAAAAGATGAGATGCATCTTGGAACTCTAGAAGAACTACCCCAACCTCATAATAGAACAAAGTAGTTGCGGATCAACTAGCTACAGAGTTTGCTCCGAGTAACTGAAGTTTGGTGCTTGTTTAAGTGTGTTTGATTAAATTTTTAAGTGTATTTGTAACATAATTACTGCTTTGTGTTTGAATTTTCTTTTTTTGAAGTGTGACTTGTGTGTATTGTCATTTTACCTTCCGAATTCTGAATGGTTTGTTTAAGTGTGACTTGTTAGAATTTATATTTGAAATTGAAATTGATTTTACATTTGAAATTCTACAACTATGTAACTCTGCAATTCTTCAACTCTGCATCTCTACATCTCTGCAACTCTGCAATTATGCAACTCTGCAACTTGAATTTGAATTTGAAATCACATCCGAATTCAAAATTGAGAGGATGAGGCATGTCTATATAATGCAAAGATGGAATTCATTTTCAATATACCAACCTTCTTTAGTTTCTTAACTAAACACAATCATGTCTAATACATCAAACTCATGATGCACTACATTCAGACAAACCCAAGATGCAAGGATCTAGACTAGGATGTTATATCTGAAAAGTGGAACGAGAATACAAGAATAGGAAAAGAGACGTGCGTCATGAAGTTAAGGTTCGGCATGCTTAAACAACTATATGTTGATTGGACAAGGTTTGAAAATATTATCCTAGTGCCCACCATCCTACTGATGATGATGACTGGTGGATAATAACATGTCCCCCGGAATTTGAGAAATTCAGGGATTGTCCGATGTCTCCCCAAACGGTTCAGCTCCTAGCTCGAGTTCCAACCAATTTCATTGGTTGAACGTTGCTTATTTTTCAATGTGTTTTATTTATGTTTCTTTAAGCTTTTGTTTGTCCACGTTATTGTCTTTATATTTATTTTTCAATTCGGTTATATTCTTGTAATTCTCATTTTATAACTTGTTGCTTCATCATAATTTAATTTTGCTTTCGTTAATAAAGACTATTTTCATAATAAAATTATATCTAATAAATATAAAATAGTAAAATCAACAATTTAACACTATATTAAAAATTAAATTTATTAAATTAACCATCATATTAATTTATATAAAAAAATTAATTTAGAATACGATACTACCCATTGGGTAAAACGGGAATGATCCCTAGATACCGTCTCAAAAACAAGCCCCATACATCGGCGCCCCACGGTAGGACTGCAGGTGGTGTAAAGCATATAACAAAGGAAGCATTAGGTAGATGGAGATAAAATAGATTTTATGAAATAAATCCCCTGTATCATTTCTTTGAGTCCAATGGCCGAAACGCTGCCTTTCAAACATAAAGCCGAATTTGAAACCAGCCCTAGACTCTCCTTATTCGACGGCGCCACTCACCTTCTTTCCCCTCCACTTTCCCTTCATTTTGAACTCCTTTCCAACACTATTCTCACCGGCCAGATGGTGTGCCCTCCTCTTCGACGTTGTTGGTGGCGTTTTCATCATGTTCGCTGCCCAACATCACCCTTCATTCGCGATCCGTCTCCCTCCTGACTAGCATTTCCTTTGGTTTCTACCCAAGATGGCCTCGACCTCTCACTAATGGAAAAAACACTTATTGAGGCTCCCTTATAGAGGCGGACCTAAAACAAAACGCCTCAAAAACGTCCTATGCTATCATATTTTCAGGTTTTTTGAGGCGGAAAATTACTTTATACGCCTCAAAAAAAATTTATTGAGGCGGGCATAATATTATACGCCTCAAAAAGTATCTGGAAATTTTTATAGAGGCGGGACAAAAAGAGCCCCCCTCTATAAGCATTTATTGAGGCGGGCCGAGAATGCCCGCCTCAATAAACCTAGGCTTCAAATTTATTTTTTGGGCTGACTATTAGAGGCGGGCAAAAATGCCCGCCTCTTTTAATACCTGTTGAGGCGGGCCGTACAACGCCCGCCTCTTTTAATACTTGTTGAGGCGGGCCGCTATACGCCCGCCTCAACAAACCTCTTTTAGGTTTTTTCTACAGACCCGCGCGGCCACTATTCCGCCATTCTCACTTCGTCTTCTTCGTTCTGCCACTTCGTCTTCTTCATCCTCTTTGTTCCGCTCGTGCGTCTCCGGTGGCCGCCTCTCCGCGCGCGTTCGCCCTCCTCTCCGCTCACGCGTTATCCCTTCGTTCTCCCTTCGTCTCCGAGCGCGTTCTCCCTCCTCTCGTTTCGTCTCCGCGCGCGTTCTCGTCTTCATCTTCGCTGGCCGGTAAGTATTCTATCTACCAACTCGTTTCGTCTCCGATTTGCGCGCGTTCTCGTATTCTATCCCGAATTTGTGTATTTTTTTGTGTTTATAGTTTGTGCATTCAAGGTGTTTGATGAAATGCCTCTATGAAAATATGAAAAATATACCCCTAATTCATATATTATCTTTCATCCTAGTCAAATCTAAACAACTAATATTAACAACTTGTGCATTTAAATGTTTAAATCTATCCCGAATTTGTGTATTTTTTTGTGTTTATAGCTTGTGCCTTGAAGGTGTTTGATGAAATGCCCCAATGAAAATATGAAAAGTATACACCTAATTCATATACTATTTTTTTTTGTTATAGCTTGTGCATTGAAGGAGTTTATTGAGGCCTTGTCTTAAATGATCGATATTGGATCAAGGTAATACTTCTACCCTAATTTCTTAGGCCCTTGGCGGGATAGTTGAGTTTGTATTTTTTTCTTGCTTAGTTGCGTATTATTATCTATTAAATTAGGCCCTTGGCGGGATAGAATTCATAATTTAGGCCCTTGGCGGGATATTTATTAGAAATGATATTAAATCTTCCTCTTTTTGCAATTATTACTAGAAATGAGTCGTCCTTGGATGTACGGTGACCATACTACGACACAATACTTGAGTGGGGTTGAGGAGTTTATTAGATGTGCTTTAGCACACCAACGAAGTACGAAAGCAGAAAACATCTATTGTCCTTGCCGTGATTGTAAGAATATAAGGCGGTTAGATGATATTGATGAGATTGAGGATCATTTATTTTGTCGTGGTTTCAAAGAAGATTATCATGTTTGGTTTTGGCATGGTGAGAAAATACCTGATCGTCCAAGTTCTACTGTCAATGAGTTTGATGTTCGGGTGGACACTGATGATAGTGATGATGATATTGCTTAGAATAATGAGATGGATGATGATGATGACCAAGAAGATGATGAAATAAATGGGATGATGGATGGGGTGAGAGATCACTTGAACGAACGACCTCAGATGTTCGAACAGGTATCAAAGGTTGCAGAGACTCCCTTGTATTCTAGGTGTACAAAATTTAGCAAGTTAGAGGTTGTGTCAGTACTTTACAACTTGAAATATGCTTCTGGTTGGAATGATGGAAGTTTCAATACCTTATTGAAATGGTTAGGTGAATTTTTATCAGAAGGAAATGAGATGCCTATCTCTACTTATTACGCCAGAAAATTGATGTGTCCCTTAGGCTTAGATGTAGTCAAGATAGATGCTTCCCCAAATGATTGTATGCTTTACAGAAATGAACATGAAAAATTGAATGAGTGTCCAAAGTGCGGTGCATCTCGTTACAAGCGTAAAAGGGGTAAATTCGGCTAAGAGGGGCCAACAACTAAGGTTATGTGGTATCTTCCAATAATACCTAGGTTTTAGCATTTGTTTTCGATAAAGAAGGAAGCCAAAAATCTGAGATGGCATGCGGAAGGGAGAAAGAAAGATGGACAACTTAGACATCCTGCTGATTCTCCTCAATGGAGAAATATTGATAAGAAATATTTTGAATTTGGTGATGAAATTAGGAATCTGAGACTTGCTTTATGTACAGATGGTGTGAGTCCGTATGGCACTTTAAGCAGCCGACATAGCACCTGGCCGGTTCTTCTAGCGATTTATAATCTTCCTTCATGGTTGTGTATGAAGCGCAAGTATATCATGTTATCACTCCTCATCTCCGGGCCTAAGCAACCTGGGAATGACATAGATGTGTATCTTGCTCCACTTGTTGATGATTTGAAATTATTGTGGAATGAAGGTGTCCCGATGTTCGATGCATACACCAACTCAAACTTTACCTTGTGAGCTATGGCTTTTTGTACCATAAATGATTTTCCGGCATATGGAAACTTGTGTGGGTACAAAACCAAAGGAGAACAAGCATGCCCTATATGTGAAGAAGATATGAAACCCGCCTACTTGAGAAATTACAAGAAAAATGTGTATCTAGAGTACCGGAAGTTCCTTAGTCGATATCACCCTTACCGTAAAAAGAAGAAGGAGTTCAATGGGTACACCGAGGAAGGAGTAGCTCGTACACCTTTGACAGGATCACAGGTTTATGAACAGATTAAAAATGTTGACACTAAATATGGCAAGTGCTTCAAGTCCAAATCTAAAAAGGGTGTTTTATGGAAGAAAATGTCTATACTATGGGATCTTCCTTATTGGAAAGATTTGTCGGTTAGGCATTGTCTCGATGTGATGCACATTGAAAAGAATGTTTGTGATGCCATAATTGGGACTTTGCTAAATATACCCGGAAAGATGAAAGACAATCAGAACGTTCGTTTTGATATGAAGGAGAGGAATATTCGACCAGATGTGTGGCCGGTAGTAAAACCGGATGATAAAAAGACTTTTCTGCCTCCGGCCTGTTACACAATGTCAAGAAAGGAGAAAAAGGTGTTTTGTGAGTGCTTACATGGCATTAAGGTTCCATCGGGGTATTCGTCAAATGTAAAACTCTAGTTTCTCTTTCGGACCTTCGGTTGATTGCTATGAAGTCTCATGATTGTCATGTATTGATTAATGTTTTCTTACCGATAGCACTTCGTGGGATATTGCCGAAACACGTGAGACATGTTATAACAAAACTGTGTGTCTTTTTCAGTTCGATATGTGCTAAGGTTATTGATCCGGAAATATTGGATGCTCTCCACGTTGATATTGTCGAAACATTGTGTCGATTTGAAATGTACTTTTCGCCGTCTTTCTTTGATATAATGGTGCACTTAATTGTTCATTTGGTTCGAGAAATCAAGTTATGTGGTCCGGTATATTTAAGATGGATGTATCCTTTTGAGAGATTTTTTGGCAGTTTAAAGGACAAAGTAAAGAATCGGGCGAATCCAGAGGGTAGTATCATTCGTGGAGTCCTTCATGAAGAGATATCTCAATACGCAGCTTAGTTTTTGTCAAGGCTTCATCCAATAGGTCTTCCAAAATCTCGTCATACAGAGAGGCTTGAAGGAGAGGGAGTAATTGGTAAAAATGTAATATCTCCTCCATCTGAAAGGAAGAATAAGGCACATCTTTGTGTGTTGCAGCATCTTACAGAGGTGAATCCTTATAGAAAAGCATTACACTGAATTGCAGCACAATAATCCGAAATTGAATGAAAGAGCTTTGATGCGGGAACATAATCGGACATTTGTTGATTGGTTTAAGAAGGAAGTAGTTGAGGAACTTAGGAAAGAACATGACGTTTCTGATACGGTCAAGTGGTTATCTTGGGGTCCTCGACTATGTGTTCGGTCTTGCGAAGGATATGATATCAATGGGTTCACATTGTACACTAGGAGACAAGATGAAAAGAGTGTGGTGCAGAATAGTGGAGTGAAGGTTATTGCATCATCTAGGGTCTATGCGAGCGCTAAGGACAAAAGACCGGTTGATGCGACACAATCGTATTATGGTGTTATCGAAGAAATTTGGGAGCTTGATTATAACAATTTTACAATCGCTGTTTTCCGGTGCAAGTGGGTCAACAACCCTAACGGGGTGAAGCAAGATGAAATTTATCCGGGTTTGACATTGGTAAACTTTGACCTATTAAGTGATAGTGACGAGCCATTCATCCTAGCATCACAAGCTAAGCAGATTTTTTATGTGGTAGACAATGTTGATCCTAGATGGCGTGCAGTTGCCCAAGGTAAAAGACATATTCTTGGTATTGATGATGTTGTGGATGAAGATGAGTATGACGAGTATGACGATACACGCTTGTTATCAACTGTTGTTCAACCATTACCCAAGGAGGAAGATATAAATAATACTAATCATATACGTACAGATCATAGGGAGGGAATATGGGTTACAAATCATGAATGAATAAGATGAGGTGGAATCATATACTAACCATTAGCCTGTTTTTTTATATCTACTCATGAATTAAAATACCTCGTATAACATGAATTAAAATACCTCTTATGCAGGAAAGGACTCCATGCCATCTTTCCCTTGGGGATAAAGATTCTGGTAACAAAGTGCTCGTCACGGATGGTATGGTACATCCCACAAATGATGCATCATCCCAGCACTTTACACCGATGAAGCCTGATCACTACAAAGTCCAAGTTGATTTTGTTTATGATGGACATCATGATGATATTCTTCCGGTGCCTACGGGTGATGGTTTCACTAACTTAGGCGGTGCTCAGGGCAGCTTCGTGCAATGGCCGATCCGCTTAGTGATTTTCAAAGACGACAAGGTAAGAAGTCCAAGTCATTTCTCTAACTTAGGCGGTGCCTATGGGTGATGGTTTCACTTACTCACTCTTGCTCATCTATAATTCAAATATATATAGGACTATACTACTCCACGCCCAACAAAGAAGTCCAAGTCATTTCTCTCGAAAAAGGTGGATGACAGTGCCAAAAATACAAAGGTAAGTCAATTTAGGCCCTTGGCGAGATAGTTGCATATTATTATCTATTTAGGCCCTTGGGGGTAGAATTCATAATTTAGGCCCTTGGCGGGATAGATTTCATAAATTAGGCCCTTGGCTTGATAGTTATATTGAATGATATTACATCTTCCTTGTTTTTACTCAATGAGTCTTAGTCCAACAAAGAAGTGGTTGGTAGCTGTGATCGAAAAACGGAAGAATCAGCTGCAAAATGAAAGAAAGAAGAAAATGAAGCAATTGAAGGTCATGGCCAATCGTGCAAGTGGTTGCAATTTGTTATGTCTTCGGCGTCAGGAGATATATATGATAATACTCCATTGGATGCCTCAGTTAGGAATTATGTGACAGATCAAAAAACATATGTCACTGCATCCGATGTAGAAGAATTCCTTAAGGGGGATTGCTTAAACATTTTGGTGATTCAAGTCTACATGATGTAAATATTAATCTTTATCTTTTAATTGTCAACTATCAATCTTAATCTTTTTCTGTAATTGTTCAACTATCATTCTTAATTGTTTTTCCTTTAAAAGTGCAAGTATTTAATGGACAATCACACATATGCATTTGAAAATTCTGGAATTGGATTCATCTGTCCTGAGATGATGTTAAGCACTAGAATCAAGGCCTGTTCCAGCAACTTACTTGCAACGTGTATTCAATGCTAACAGTGCCAAATTGTTTTTGCTCCCATATAATCAAGAGTAAGTGTTTTCAATAAGTTTCATATATAATTAGTATTTTAAGCAATCATTGATTTTTATCAATTTACGTTTAAATGATGCAGCAATCATTGGATTATGTACGTGATAGACCTATTTAAAGGACAGGTCTATCTTTTCGATTCTCTGAAAGATCCAGGCAGTAGAACGACTGATGCATCTCGAGTCCTGAATTTGTAAGATATTTTGCTTATGAATTAGTTTTTTTTTGGAATACTAACAATATCATTTTCATGACTGTATTGCGTGGATTTTCTAGGGCATTTCAAGTGTTTAGGTATCAAGGTGGAAAGTGCGATAAATCATTGGGAAAACGTAAGACATTTAGAGTCATTGATATAGAGGTACATATAACATTTTAAACGCTAGATTTAGGTTTGTTTATCTATAATCGAAGGCCTTGTATCTAGCTAAGACAACCTCCTTATTTTGTGTAATTAGTGCGCTCAACAAAGCGGCGGAACCGAGTGTGGCTATTATGTCTTGAAGTTCATGTTAGAGATAGTCACGGGATTCGATGACTCTGATTATTAACGACTAGATAAGGTATGTAACTAATTAACTGTACATTGATGTATTTGAGTTTTTTATCAATAATTTCTGTGTTTCTTATGAAGCTATATACTAAGAGGACGATATCATATACTGTTGAAGAAATGGATGTAGCTCATGAGCAATGGGCACAATATTTTACATCGAAGTATCTATCATCGGATTGAACTTATTCGTACTTGTCATATATATATGTAAACTGTTGTTGAGAACTTAACTATACTCTGGTCAAACCTGTTGTGTTGTTGTACATTATTCTATAAATTTGTGTGTGGTTATTTCAGCCGATTTTAAGAGCAGGTAGGGGCAGCTTGATGTTTTGTTCGAACATACCTCTTTTTTCCTATTTTTAGAGGCGAGCATCCATAATCCCGCCTCTAAAACCTCCACAAAAAGTTCCTTCGAAGGCACTTGTTGCGGCACTTATTGAGCCTCTTTTAGAGGTGGGCCTATAGAGGCCCGCCTCTAAAAGTACTTGTTGAGGCAGGCTTAAGGCGTCCCGCCTCAACAAGTGTGTGCTTTTAGAGGCGGGCATACGGATGCCCACCTCTAAAAGCCCTTGTTCAGGTGTACAATAGGCCAGCCCGCCTCAACAAGTGCCACATAGGGCACTTGTTGAGGCACTTTTAGAGGCGGGCTTGGTTAGGCCTGCCTCCAAAAGTGTCTTTTTTAGGCGTATTTAGCCCGCCTCAAAAAGTGTTCCCACTTGTTTCAACCCCCTCATTAGCTGCGAATGGTATACGCCTCAACAAGTGTCAAAATGCCCACCGCAAAAAGGGTTTTTTTCCACTAGTGTCTCCCTGATGGAACTGTTGATTTGCTTTGTAGTGGTACTTTGCATCCATCTCGCCTCAGTGGTGCCCTCTTCTCCGGATGGATTTTGTTGGCGTGGGTTGTGCCTTTCTAAGTTCCTTTCAGTTTTCAGTTGAAGTTTCCTGACCGAGATTTGGTGGTGATTGACCTTGTGGTCACCCCGTTTGGATCTGATCAGGTTTTGGTGCTCCTTCAACCTCTCTGTGCTCAGGTATATTTCCTTAATCTTTTTCTAGTTTCATTTGGGAATTGGGTACATGGTTTTCATTCACTTCTTGTTGTGATAGGATTTCCCTACTCGTTGTTTCCTTTACTTAGTAGTGTCTTTTCCTTTTCCTTGGGTGTTCATTTATTTAGGCGAAAGCCAATAAATCTTAGGCGAAAGCCATCTAATCAACTATACCAAGAGTCACTCTAAATCCCTATCTTGTAACTCTTTTATGAATGGTTTGTATTTGACATTTGCAAAGCTAGGACCTGTTTTGATGTTAATAATGTCTCCTTTGTGAATTTCTCTAGCAGGAATAACAACCATTCTAATCATTTTTCCCATCTATGTTACTACGAATTTTAGTCCTTTCTGCATTAACATTTCAGTTTCATACTTTGTTGTTATTTCTTTTGATATTGAACTGAACTCGGAAATCACCCTTGACAAGATATGTAATCACAGTTGTCTTTCTTTACTTTAGTTGAACTGTCCCTCAGACTATTATTTTACGTTGTTCTTATATTTCTCTTTGAATTTTGTGCTTGTGTTTGAATGTTGTTTCCAAGCAATGTGTAGAACAGTTATACTCTCTGAATTTCTACATGTTGAACTATACTCTGAGTACTATTTATTTGAAGTCATTTATTCAATTAAATTCCAAGTTTCCATTCAAGTTTATATCAGACTTTTTCAATCATTTTCTATGAATATATGTTGTTGGAGTATTTGCGTAATCAGTTGTCTAACCTTTGCATTAGAAATTAAATATTCACAAAGATTTAACCTGTTAGGTATCCATAGTCTTGCATAAACCAAAACTATGAACAAAAGGTCTTCCTAGTGATAAACAGAGATATCTTGCTTCCCTTTTGAGTATCCCAATGCTACTAAATTAGAAAAATATTTAGGAATTTCCATTGTTAACGGTCAAGTTTGCAACACCTTATTTTGAAGATTACATTGTGAACCTTAAAAAATAATTGGCTAAGTGGAAAGCAAATTCATTACCCATAAGTAGGAAGAATTCAATTAATCCAAAGCAATCTTGTTTCCAAACTTAACCATTTAATGCAATGTTTCCCCCTTCCAAAGGTGTTTGCCTTGAGATTGATGACATCCATAAGAAATTCTTCTGGAACTAACATAATAACAATTTTCATCCATTGTTAAGTTGGTCCAATATCTGTAGTCCCAAACCCGAAGGTTGTGTGGGTCTGAGATTGGCGTATGAAAACAACATTGCTCTTCAAATGAAACTTCTTTGGAAAATCCTTACAAATCCTAATTCTCTCTGGACTTCTATCATTTATGAAAAATATTTATTCAATACTAATATCCTTAAAGTCAATAAATTTATCTCCTTTTCTTAGCAATTTAATCGTCTTCTATCAATAAGGGATAATTTCAAAACTTTTATCAAGTGGCAAATCGGTAATGGTACTAGAATAAAATTCTGGATAGACAATGGGCTTCCTAACACAGAATTATCTCTCTTTTTAGGCATCAAAGACCCTAACACCCCCCCCCCCCTCCCCTCAATTTCTTCTAGACACTGGATAGACAATGGGACATTCAGAAGCTAGCCAATTTTTTACCAACTCATATTATTGATAGAATAATTGTAGTATACATTCCGACCTTCCCAACAAAAGATAAGATGATTTGGACTACCTCATATAATGGAGAATTTTCGTCTCAATTTGCTTTTCATGCTTCCAGATTAACTAGTAATTTTCTTCTTCCGATTAACTTTTGGAATTTTGACATTCTCCCTAAAGTCAAAAACTTTATTTGGAAACCTTGCTCTGATTGTCTCCCTATAGTTGAAAGACTTAATCGCTTTTTTCACCGAGTCTCAAATCAATGCTCTCTTTTCCATAACTCTAATGAAACTTCTAACCATCTGTTTTTCAACTGGCAATTCACTATTGACTTGTTCTATTGGTTGGAATAAAAGACTGGAACTTCTTTCTCTCTCAATGACTCTAGTGCTTTTTTACCTCTCTCCAACTATTCATCAATTCAAATTCCAACATTTTGTTAGCCTTCCATATTTGGTGGGATATTTGTCAGACTAGAAACAATATTATCTTTAGAAATGAGGACATGCCTCGACTCACATTTATCAATATATTATTACTATTTCCCTGACACAATTGGATTTATGGAATAACAATGAAGTTAGAAAACCAAAGATTGTTGGTAATGAATTATCTATTGCCAGGTCTTTCTCCAACAACACTCGTTCTTGGAAAAAAACACCTCGCAACTGGATTAAGATCAATTTTGATGGATCTTGTAAAGATAACATAGGAAACATTGCTTTTATCATTAGAGATAACTCAGGTAGAATCATTGATGCTGACACTCGCGAGGTTCAATCAAACAATGCTCTCCAAGTCGAAGCTTTGGCTGCTCTTGCAGGAGTCAAAGCCATCGTTGGCTTGGGTTCCTCTTTTTTAATCGTTGAAGGCGACAATTTTACAGTTATTAATAGTTTGAAGAGAACCTGGAAGGTTCCCTGGGAAATTGATCCGATCATTCAAGACATCCACAATTTTAGCACTAATTACCAGGCTGTCAAATTCAATCACATAAGACGCTCTTGTAACCAAGGTGCAGATTTTCTCTCAAAGTCTTGATGGCACAAAACTGTGATTTTGGAAGTGATTAGAGTCTCGTCTTCTAGCAATCTGGAAGATAGATGAGAGCATCTATCCCGTCAAGCCTCTCTTAAAGTTTCAGATCTTTTAAAAATCATCCGCTTAGATGATTTAAGTCATCTTGCTAAGGAGATGTGTCTTTGTATTATTTATAAAAAAGATAAAAATAAATCCCTGAATTTTCGGCTTGCATGCATTCATGTCTACGTGTTTGAACTCAGATACCAAAAAATTCGGAAACGCTCCCTGCAAAAAAAAACCAAAAATTAACCCCTGCTTTCCTTTCCCCAAAATTCTTCTCTCCCCTCTCAGTTACAGTAACGCAATATCCAAACCTAGCTCTTGCTCCTCAATCTCCTTCCAGATCTAAAGTCTATTATCCTCAGTCTATTCCACCAAATCAGTAGCTTGTTTATTCTTTTCTTAATTTCCCTCTCCTAATCTCTCCTTGGGCATTCTTGAAGCTAAATGAAACGAAGGAAATCATCCCGATCTAGGGTTGCTCAGGCCTCAAAAATCCCTCAATTTCGGGCTCCAATTTGGCTGATTCGGACTATTAATCTCCTATTTTTCATCTCCCTCTCGTATAGACTCAATCCTAATCTGATGGGCTACAAAGATTTCTTGATGGGAGTTGTTGGTGTAGTATCCGACATGGTGTCAGCTCGATGTTGCTGGGTGGCGAAAACTGACAAGATGGCTGTCAAATGTGATAAGAAGAAGATGATTACAGAGGAAATTGCTGAACAAAACCAGCGTGATGTCTGGATTAAAAGGTATGGAAATCTAACCGAAGAGATTTTAATATTTCAATACCTCACTGTGCTAATTAAAAATTCTAATAATCACCCATCTCTCTCTTTCCATTCTGTCTATAAATGGACGATGCTTGAGGGGTGGAGATGCACTTCCTACTGTGGTACCAATACAAGCATCAGATTACAACACTGTGTCTGCGCTGGTGGGCTCTTCAAATCTCACACTTTCGGAGCTTTCTGTCTCTCTTCCCCTTGGATGGAACCAAAAGAAAGGTAAAGCACCTTTAAACAGTTTACTGATTTCGGAACATGCTAGAATTAACAGGAAAAGTATACGCAAGGATAGTATTGGTACCATGAGTACCAACACCAAACATCAAAACATACCAAATCTCAACCCAAAACCAAATCTCAATCCACTTTCAAGTGGACCAAACAAAAGCAAGGGCAAGATGGGTGGCTCTTCCACCCATTTTGACCCAACGGAAATGTTTAAAAAACTGGAAATGGCTAGAGAAAAAGGAAGGAAAAAGAAAGAGCTTACTCTGGTTGGTTTCTTAGTTGGGGATCCTAAGGATCCATCTAGACTGTTTGCTAAAATGAGGGCTGATTGGAAGCCAATCAAAGGGAATCTGACTTTCTCTATTCTTAAGCGAGGATGGTTTGAGATCTCTTTCTCAAATGAAGAGGATTTGAAGCTTGTTTGGTTAAACATGCCATATCATTTGTTTAGTCAATTACTATTGATTAAACATTGGTATCCTGGTTTCGACCCAACAACGGAGTCAATTTCTAAACTTGATTTATGGGTTCGCCTTCACTATCTCCCTGAAGAATTTGCAAACGCTGAAGCTCTAGAAACCATAATTGAAGGAAATCGTATTGGGAAATTTCTCAAAATGGACCCGACCCATGATAGTGAACGATGGAATATGTTCACTCGTTTCTGCATCAACACTGATATTGAAATGACATTTGGGAAGGGTGTGATCGTCCCAGATGAACATTTCAATCAGATTAAATTTTCCTTATGGTTTGATGACTTTTTCTCCTGGGTGTGGGGCGTGTGGGAAACTTGACCATGTTTACAAAAACTGCCAAAATAAGAGTGGTCCCATACCTATGCTTCAACTAAAAATGAAAAACCCATTAGCCAAAAAGTCTCAAATTCCGGGGTCTCCTTCGGGCTCTTCGGCTACTGGTGAATGGAATAAAGTGGGGAAAAACAATAAGGTGATCAAACCGTCACCTCAAAACATATATCCGAGTAGCAATATCTATCTTTCGGAGAAAGGTGGAGTTAAAATTACATATGAAACTGATGACTCGGATGAGGTCTTCGATAATGGGATAATGAATGAGGAAACGTACGAAGAAACCCCAAACCTAATAGCAGTCGCAGGTAACCTCGGTTCTAATACACTTGCTAATTCTATAAGATTTTTGTACTTTAAAGGTAAGTTTGCAAGTAGGATTTATGGTTCACTGATTAAATTCATACTATGTGGGAATGTGGCAGTTGATGTTGATATTGGAAAGCTTGGTATGAATGATGGTAAACCAATGGATACAAACAACAATGAAGGTATACTGTGGCTGATCCTCTTCTTCAATTTCAAGCATCTTAACCATTATTTGACAATTCTGTATGATGGGAAAAATATAATGTTTACAATTGCACATTATAAAGAGCAATATCTAAATATGGTTGAGACTTCAAAAATTTCAGAAATGCGAAATGAAAATTATATGGGTAAGATGGGTCTTTCCTCGGAATGGGATACTGTGAAATCTTCAATGCTTATGATTCTAATATGGAAAATATGGATCACAGGTCACTCAAACGCTGTTGGTGCTCAGCAAGAAAGCAATTTGGGGGATAAGCTACAAGTGAGGGCTAGATCCGAAAATGGTAAGAGGAAAAAAGGGAAAATAAATTTTTTTAACCTTTCTCGAAGGTTAAATTTCTGCAATGAAAGGAAAGGGAACCGGAAAATATTTCTGATCTTATCTGAACAGTTTTCGGTATGTGCAGATAATGATTTTGATCATATGGGTAAAGAGGATGAAAGAAAAGGGCTGCCTATCATTCCAAACAATTCCAGCAATCAGATGATGAGTATGGGAAATGAGAAGCCTTTGGAGGATGAATACTATGATGAGGAATATGAGGAACAATTTGACTACGAACATGACGATCTCATTATAGACGACATGATAGAATGGGATGCCCAGGAAGTCCCCATCCCAATATTTTCAGAAGCGGAAATGGGCCTGATCCTCCTTAGTGACGACCCACCATTTACGGACAAAGACTTGGACGATTTTATCAACAATGATCTAGAGGAGCCTAAAGGTAACAATATCAATTCTGAAACATCGTTCTATTCCGCTCAAAAATCAGTTCAATCCTCGTCTTCAATTGCAATCAAACTCGGAAATTTAGGAGTTACCAATGAAAATATATCCAACTCTACATCCAGCAAGAGGAAGATCAAGGAAGGAATAGACGACACTGCGACCTCGGACTTCAAGGCATCAAAGAGAGCAAAGAACTAGCACTGACATCAGGTATCATGATTAGTACAAAAATTCTGGAGGATTGGGTATCTTTTGTGTGGATCAAAGCTACTAAATCACTAAATAAATTTCAGTTGTTTACACCCTTTATATGTAAAGCTAGAAGTAACTTCTTTTGGTGGAATTTATGTACTAATCATGCATGTGTAATGCCCTTTAAGCAGGTTTGTACTACTATTATAGGACTATCATGTAACAAGTGGTGGCTTATAAACCACCTGGTTTTGTATAATAATATTAATGTTAGCTTTTGTAAACATGAAGTAAATGGGTTCCTTGTCGATTACATGTATGTTTTTGACTCCGGACCTAGATCAGACAAGGAAGAAAGTAGTTGTACCCACAATGATAAACAAAATGGGCTAGCAAGTTGGGCCCAGAATTTGAGAGGCAGAAACTGGTATAAGCTCACACATGATAAACAACATATTTGCAAAATCTATCCTTTACTAATCAAAATAAGAAACACAAATGGATATCAAAGAAATTTCATTCAAATCAAATGGGATTCAATACAATGGAACATAATTGTAATGATTAATAAGTGGAAATGGAGGAGGAATAAAGGGTGTGTGGGTTTTCTTATTTTAGTGACAGGTTTAGCTATTGCTATTAAGTGGCCCAATTGTAATTATGGAAGATTTAATTATTGGGACAGGGTGTGTCAAAAATTTTGTTCAAAGAGGCAAAAGGAAAATATTATCAATCCGAAAGCTAATAATGGAATAAGTCTATTTAATTGGGTGATTAAATGAAGATAGGTCTTTGGAATTGTCGGGAAATTGGCAGGAAGAATTTATGGACAGAGATTGAGGCCCTTGGTAAAATTAATAGAATTAAAATGCTTGCTTTAGTAGAAACAAAATCAGAGGTTGGACCGTCTAAAAATGTTTGACGTAAAGCCGGATTCGACAATTGTCATGTCATCCCATCTTCTGGCCTGGCAGGTGGAATTTGTCTGCTTTGGAAAAGTTATCAAATGACGGCCGAGGTTTGTGAAATTGCCTTTTCCTCTGACAAATTCATGGCAGTCAAATACAAAATCTTTAGCCTTGACATTAGTATGATGCTTGTTTATGCTTATGGTCCGCCCGGTGAAGTGGGAAAAAATAACTTCTGGACAGAAATTACCAATTTCATTAAATTTTGCCCGATCCCTTGTCTGGTTATTGGGGACTTTAATGAAATCTCCTCCTCGGAGGATAAAATGGGGGGTGCCTCTCCGGCTAATTCTAGGTTTGCTAGACTTAATAACTTTAAGAACTCTTGTGAACTATCGGAAATCCCGTGCTCAGGAAATAGATTTACGTGGAGAAAAAATAGAACACAAATTTCCAATTTATATGAAAAGTTAGATCATACTCTGGTGCAATCTGAATTCTTGGAGTGGTTTCCTGATATCTCAACTCACAATTTTGCCTTTTCATCATCGGATCACTGCCTGATCACAACTACGCTAATGAATAACATTTCAAACAAGGCTCAACCATTCAAATTTGAAAACATTTGGACAGAAAGGAAGGATTTTGAGAATCTTGTTAAACAAGCGTGGCGTGGGAACGTTCCGGGATCGCTTATGTTTAATCTGGTAAAGAAAACTGCTCTTGTCAAAGCTGCGGCAAAAAAATGGAATAAAACAACTTTCGGAAATATATTTAGACAATTGGAAGATATTGAAAAAAAAACTTATTGATGTCTAAGAAGGGATTCTCTCAGACCCTGCTCCTGCACTTGTTACGCTTCAAGACAAACTTATTAAAAAAAAAGAGTGTTTACTTGCCTTTCATAAAAAAAATATTGGAATCAGAGAGCAAAAGTGAAACATATTAAACTTATCGACTCTAACTCTAACTACTTTCATAAGGTTGCGTCTGGTAGAAGAAACCGGAAAATCATTAGAGAAATTAGGACCCAAGAGGGGACTGTGATCTTTGGATATGAGAATATTAGAAATGAAGTTTAAAAAGATTTTCAAAAAAGATTCCAGAAAGGTAATATCAATGACGCTAAAATGGATGGTTTCCTCAACTATATTGGGAGAGAGGTGGATAATTATGATAATAAGAACCTCATGAAAGATATAACAAACCAGGAAATTAAACAAGCTATTTTTAGTATTGGTCAAGGAAAGTCTCCGGGCCCGGATGGTATGTCGGCTATTTTTTATCAAAAATACTGGCATATTGTTGGCCCTGTTGTCATAAAAGCCATTAAAAGCTTTTTCCATTCTAGTCGAATGTTGAAACAACTGAACCATACTTTTATAACACTCATCCCTAAATGTGACAACCCTACAAGCACGAATCATTATCGTCCGATTAGTCTATGCTCTACTATTTACAAAGCCATTTCTAAAATACTCACAAATAGATTAAAACCAATCCTTCAAAAACTTATTCACCCTCTACAAGGAGCTTTTGTCGTTGATAGAGCAATTCAAGATAATATTCTCATTGCCCATGAGATTTTCCACTCCTTCAGATCTAAGAAAGGAAAGGAAGGATGGATGGCACTCAAACTGGATATGGAGAAAGCGTATGATAAAATTGAATGGGAATTTCTGTTTGCGGTTCTCAACAAATTTGGATTTCATGAGAAGGTTATTAATTGGATCAAAGAATGCGTTACAACGGTTTCCTTTTCTGTTCTTGTAAACAATGGTCCAACGGAGATGTTTATCCCTGGTAGGGGGCTTAGACAGGGTGATCCTCTATCCCCATTTTTATTTATCTTATGTGCGGAAGTCTTTGCGAGGAAAATTCAGTTCAAGAGCAATGAAAATAAAAACATTGGCTTCCCTATCATTAAGACCAAGATCACTATCCCATTTCTGTCTTTTGCGGATGATATCATCATTTTCGCAAAAGCAAAACAATCTGCTAGTCAAACTTTAAAAAAGATTATAGAGGACTTTTGTGAAATCTCAAGACAATGTGTTAATTTCCACAAATCTGCTTTCCAAACTACTGTGAAAACAAATAGTCAAACTAAGGCAGCTATCCAATCAACTCTAAACATCCCAATCTCTTCCTCTTTGGAGAAATATCTTGGATGCCCGATTATTAATGGCAGAGTCAATAAAGACACTTTTAAGGATATCATTCTCTCCTCTAAGAACCAATTAACTAAATGGAAAGCTTCTTCTCTCTCTCAGGAAGGGAGGGCGACGCTTATTAGAGCTAATCTGTTGGCAAAGCCAAATTATATTATGCAGAGCTTCATGCTGCTCTCCTCCACACATGGTGAACTTGATAGAACCAACAGAAATTTTTTCTGGAAAAAAGATGGTAAATACTCTCCACTTATTGGCTGGGATAAAATTTGTAAATCTAAAAGTAATGGGAGAATCGGACTGAGGAAAGCGGAAGTAATGAATAAAGCTCTACAGATGAAACTCCTGTGGAAAGTGCTGGCAGAACCTAGGAATATTTGGGTTAACATCATAAAAGAGAAATAACTTAAAGGCTGTAACATTCAGGATTATATAGGAATAGGGAAAAATAAATCTTGGCAATGATCGCAACTCATAAAACTTATTCCGAACTTTTGTAAAGGTATGGTGTGGTGTCTGGGTAACGGATAATCTATGCGCATCTGGAAGGACTCTTGGTTATCAGGAAAAAAATTGAAGAATTTAGGAGGCCAAACGTGGATATGGACAACGATAACAAGGTTAAATTGTTAATCAGAGACCAAAAGTGGGATTTAGTCAAACTTAATCAACTTTTCAATCAAGAAGGTGTTGAGTTCATCTCCAATATTATTCTTCTGAACAATATCTTTCCAGATAAGATCATGTGGTCCCCTAATAGAAATGGAAATTTTAATGCTAAGCCAGCCTATGAATTACTTACCAAGGCCGGGCGTCCACAAACAGATTATTTCTCGTGTATTTGGAAAATCGACGTGTATCATAAAGTTAAGAACTTATTGTGAAAAAAAGGCACATGATGGACTACCAACTAAAAGGAAATTAGCTAATAAGCATATTGTTGTTCCGCTTAATTGTGTGAGCTGCCAAAGCTTTTCGGAGGATGTCATACATTTATTCTCTAAATGCCCATTCACTATTACTCAAATTAGAAACCAAGACCAATCGATACCACAGATCATAAGGAGCATACAAACATATAATTTACCAATCAAGAGTGTTCTGAAGAGTTTGTTCGGGCAACTATCTCCGGAACAAGCTGTTACCCTTGCCACGGTTTGGTGGGCCATTTGGATGTTTAGAAATCAATGCCTATTTGAAACAAATGCGGAAAAGAAAATTAAGAACGTAAAAGAATTTATCTTGAATCTTAGGCAAAACTGGAAGAAAACTAAAAATCTTAACAAGGACGACTGTGAAATGGTGGGAGGAGATCAAAAGGGAAAAAGGAATGAAAGGAGAAGGAAGAAAAAGAATATTCATTGGATAAAACCTAATCAGAACATAGTTAAGGTTAATTTTGACAGTGCATTAGATATGAATGGAAACGTAGCGATGGGTTTTGTAATCAGGGACCCCCATGGAAAAGTTCTTGCTATGGATAATGCTTGCGGAATTAACCTTTCTGTTATTCAAGCGGAGGCCTGTGCGTTAAGACTTGCAACGAAATGCGTCAAAGAGATGAATCTCTCTATTGCGGAAATTGAGGGGTATAACTTATGCCTGATTAATGTTTTGAATGGCATCTGGCAGTGTCCCTGGGAGATTAACCAAATTGTTAATGATATTTGTGTTAATCTGTTGTTTTGCCCTGCCTTTAGGTTCTCTCACGTTTTTCGGGAAATCAATCAGGTGGCTGACCGGGTAGCCAAGCTGGGTTTTCTGAGTGAGCGGAGAGATTGGAGGGAAGATTTAGAGCTTTTGGCTCTCATCCGCGAGGATGCTTTAGGGCAGCCAGCGTCTAGGCCTGTGTAGCCCCCCTAATTTTTTTCTTTTTCAAAAATAAAAAATGTCTACGTGTTTGATAGACTTAGGCTTCTAACCCAATTCTTAGGGGTAAAGTTATACTGCAGCTAGTAAACGATAATGTTTAGATAGAAGTGCTGCAAAACTAAGATGGTGGGTATGGTTGAAGAAGCATGTGAAATAGTCCTGAGTTCTGAAAAAGGCAAAAAATTCTTTCAAAATTTTAAAAACTAAAAGAGGTCAAATGTAGCTTCATAGCCACAGTGTTGAAAAGTTCCAGGAGTGTGGTTTATAATGTTATTCATCATTTTGCACATGTTCACAGCTATGTAGCTATTTTCAAATATCTTTAACCCTTTTTTTAATCAATATAGAAACAACTTAATCTTAGTAACATGCTACACATAAGAACTTAATCTTAAAAAAACAAGGTCAAAAAATTTCCGGTACGGTTTCTACAGCTGATAACAAACTTCCACAATCCAGGAATAGGAGGAAACATAGTACCTTCTGGTACAGACCTCCTGCAGACTGGTACAAAGTAAATTTTGGTACTTCTTATTTTCCAAATGGACAATCTTACATAAGTAATGTCATTCGAAATTCTAAAGGTGAAGTCATCAAAATTAGTCGTACTACAACTAAAGTTTACTCAGGTCTCCAGGGCGAGGCAACCGCGGCTCTTGAAGGCCTCAAGTTGGCACAACACTTGAATCTTCCGAACGTTATTCTAGAAGGAGACAATCTAACAGTTATCAATTCTCGAAAAATTTGGCAGGTACCGTGGAGCATAAAGACAATCATCCAAGATGTTCATAAAGCAATACAACACTTCAAGGGAGTGAGGATTTTTCACTGCTTCAGAGAAATCAACAGGGCTGCGGATTTAATAGCGTCCAGGGAGGTGGGCAACATTGATCTTGATTACCTAGTGTATTTATGTAATGCTTGTAATTTGCGAACTATACCTGATACTTCTATCAGGACTTTGCGAGAAAGGTTGCGAGCTTCGCAACCTTTACTTCTTAGTTTTCTTTTTACTTCTGTAAGCATTATCAGGCATGATACTGCGGAATTGTCTCCTGGTTAGGGAGGAATCCCTTTATTTATCATTAATCAAAAAAAAACTTAATCTTAAAAAAGGCTAGTGGGATTAGTTTATCCAGCCAGAGTACTAAAGGTACCAGCAAGATGATTGACAACCACTTGTGTGGATCTTCACTCGTAGAATGCTCAACACAATGCATATACACTTGTTCAGTACATAGAACTGGAGCTTTCACCATTTCCATCATCAGAAACTACGTAGATGGTCAAATCCATTGGCTTTACAACTTCATTTCTAGTGCGAGCCAAATTCTCTCATGTGTGGCACGTGGTGCACGGGCCCATCCAGGACCCAGCATTTAGACCATGTGATTCCCCATCATGCAGAAGATTATGTAGAGAAAATTGATTGTGTAGAATCAACAAACAGTTGCAAGATGCATATATAACTATGGTCAATTTCCTGTAGATTTCTTCTACTCTATTCGGATAAATTTGATGTCTTTACACAAAATTTTTATACAAATTAAGGTAGAATTTTCTTTTCCTAAATAGTTCTGCTAAAGTTTTATTCAGAAATATAAAAAACAATATTTAAATAAATAAATTAAATTTACGGTGATAATTGCATATGAGTATAGAGGGAGGTTCTGGTGCGTACAAGCCATTTCGTGCGTACGTGTGTATATGAACCTTTTTTTGTAATTTAATGAACCTTCATGTCTTATGTTTTGAACCACATATCTGTTATGAACCTTCATTTCTGGAATTTTAGCTGGTCTAAAAAATAAGGCACAGAGATTCATTAAATTCCAGGTTTATAACAGAAATGTGGTTCAAAACATAAGACATGGAGGTTCATTAAATTACACAAAGAGGTTCATATACGCACGTACGCACGAAATGGCTTGCATATGATCCTCTCCCTATGAGTATATATGGTAAAAAGTAGGGGAAAAGGTAAAATGATATATATTTGTATCTAATAAAAGTGATTTAAAATGACATGTATTTGTATTTAAAGGGAATATATATCAGAAAAATTAACCTTTTGTGATTTGTGGTTGCATGTTTTTCATTACAAAAATAATTCTAATTGATAGTAAAAAGAACCTTATGCAAAATTGGTACAATTACTCATGAGCTCGTAAAAGCCATGAGGATATCAGTTTACACAATCTTAATTGATTCCTTCCACTAATTCAGAAATTAATAGTGTTGGGGCGGATTTTGTAAGTCTAATTTTCGGTCCTGGTGGGCCTTATTTTTAAAAGAGAAAAAGGGCCCATGGAATAAAAGCTCAAATACTCTTCCTTATAAATACTAGAGAATTCGGAATAAGGAGGGACATTCATTATTAGCGTACTGAAACTATGCCAAAATTCAGAGCAATAAAGTACCGTTTTATCTTATTCTCTCTCTCTCCCTAAAACACTGTTTCCCCCTCTTTTGAGCCTCGACTGACTTGAGCGTCGAAGAGGCAGATCCAGAGGGGTACTGCAGCGAGGAGAGGCCTAAGTGATAGACAACCATCCGAGACTCTTGTTGCTCTTAATCAGACTCGCCCTCAGCAAAGGAGAGCAAAATTAGATCTTCAGCCTCTCGACGAGAGGTGTTGACTCGACGAGATATCTGGGCAACATTGGCGCCAACCCTGGTTTCTTCCTCACGCAATTAAGCCACCCAAGAGTACACCAGATGGCGAGCATTAACAACGCATCAGGATGATGTCGAGGCTCCAGCTCCCGAGTAGCAACCGCACCCGGTCCCTCTGTGGGAGACAATACAGTTAGTAGGCGGAACCTCGCCACGAGTGAAGAGATCGCCGACTACAAGAACTACCGACTTTGGAAAGAAACCAAAAAGCAGCGAGAAGAAGAGGAGGAACAAAGACTTCGACAAGAGGACATCGAGAGGCAGTGCCAACAGGACGAACTAGCAAGGGTCCAGTTGGAAGAAGAGGCGCGACTCCTGTGAGAAAGGGAGCTCGCGCACGTGAAGAACCAACGTCGGAAGAACGCCCGTCCACACGGCCAAGAACGTCATTCCGCTCCGCCTCAATATCTGCATGGAAAATATTAGAGGGCTTACGAGCCTTAGGAGCCCCACGCGCCCCGTCTCCGAGGACACGCACCTGCATACGAGCCGCAACGTCTACCCTCCAGATTCTACGAAACCTATGTGCCCCAGAACCCTCCACCCAATTTTCCCAAGCCTCACTACAACCCCTACGCTAATGACATGCTTGAGTATCACATCCACGATCAGTTCATAGGAACACGACCAAACAATCTTTTCAATGCCCTACCTAGCCCCTTCCTTGGCCACCAAATCACCGCGGGGTCGAACTCGTGAGGAGGTACTATCTTTGCTGACCATATAGTCACTACCCCGGTATGCGACGATTTCAAATACCCGAGCTCGATGGATTATACGGGCACCGAGGACCCTCGAGATCATGTCAACTGATACCTCTATGCCATCCCGGCATGCAATGCGGGCGACACTACTATGTGCAAAGGTTTCCCAAACACGCTATCAGGAACCGCTCTCTCGTGGATGCTATCGATGCCTAAACGAACAATCCAAACCTTCAACAACTTAGAGGAGCGCTTCGTCACCCACTTCAACGCCTCTAAGAAGTGCAAAGGGACAATGTTACAAAATCAAGGGGTAAAGAAAAAGATCGGCGAGACCCTAGAATCCTACGTCAGGAGATTCACAACAATAGCGCTCGAGGCACATGATTTTAACGAGGATGGTGCGAGGCAAGCATTATTTGGGGGATTGTTAGATGACTCCAATTTCAAAGATAGTTGGGTAGGAAGAACAACTACCTAAATTATGATCGGATGTTACAAAAGGTCTACGGCCAGATCGAGTCAGACAAGATTACATGGAGGAACCAGGGCCAAGAACCCTCGAGAAGGCAGGGACATGCATCGGGTGGCGGTCACAGAGGAAATACATCATGGGGACCCAAGAAACAAGCTGAACAACATTCGAGGGCCCCCGCCCTCCAGACACAAGGGAACCAGGGCCAGACCCAATTTCTGGTACAAAACATGATGGCTGCTGTGCAGGGGAATAGAGGCCTGGGCAAGCCACCGATGCCCCAGGACCAAGGAGTGTGGTGCTCTAGACAACGCAACAACAGTCATAACACTGTTGAGTTTCAAAGCGTTTATCGTGAGGCCGAGGAAGAGGATAGAAGAATCATGGCAGCTCGTCGAGTGCAAGGTCGTGCGACCAATCAACCACCTGCACCTGCCCCGCAACAGCCCAACTTCCCTCGCCCGGACGACTTTGTAAGGACGATGACAGGGCGCCATGAGCCACAACTGCCAAGTCGATGAGAGAAGAGGAGAGCCTCCAACGCACCCCTGCCACCAGGAGCACCAATCATGCTGATATCAGAGTCCACTCGCAACTCGTACCAGTTGCGCTTCTCGGACACGGATGTAGTCGAGTGGGCAAACAAGAAGGCAGACCCACTCATCGTCCACATCCAATTGGGGACTAAGATCGTTAAGAGATTATGTCGATGAATCCAGAAGATTTGGTTCACACCACATTCATCACAGACAAAGGCACCTTCTGCTACAGAGAAATGCCATTCGGGCTCAAGAATGCGGGGGCGACATTCCGGAGGCAGGTGGACAAAGTTTTATGCGAGAAACTTGGCAAAACGGATGAGGATTATGTCGATAATATAGTTGTCAAGAGCAAGAATCAAGCCGACCATCCGAAAGTCCTGCGAGAAGTGTTTCAAACTCCGCGATGATATGGAATGAGCCTCAATTCAGAACAGTGCATGTTCGGGGTCAACAAAAGCAAGTTCTCGAGCTTTCAGATCAGCGCTCGAGGCATTCAAGTGAACCCCTCCAAGGTCCAGGCCATTTTAGACATGAAGGCCCCGAGAATGACGCATGAAGTACAACGATTCATGGGGTCAGTCAACTACTTAGGCCGATTTTGTGCAAAGCTCTCCGACCGCAACCTGCCCTTCTTTGAGATCATTAAGAAGCCGTAGCATTTAGCAAACCTTCCCACTCTATCGTCACCCACACAGGTCGAAGTATTAAAGTTGTATCTTGCATCAAATTTGAGAACAACAAGCGCAGTCCTACTTCGCGAACAGAAGAAACCTATATATTTTGTTAGCAAGGCACTGTCTCCAGCCGAAGGCCAGTACTCATCCGTCGAGAGGAGGTATACACCCTAGTTGTGGCAGCACGAAGACTCGGGCCATACTTTCACGCGCACACCATACAAGTCTTAACCGACCTACCTCTTCGGGCAATCCTGCATCGGCCCACCCTATCTTGGAGGATGACCAAGTGGGTCGTCGAGTTGTCATAATTTTATGCCGAGTACCACCCTCGCCCATCCATTAAGGCGCAGGCATTGGCCGATTTCATTGTTGAGACCATCTTCCGAGAGCTCGGGGAGTCACCGTGTTTGGCAACTAGACCATGGAAGTTGTACGTCGACGGCGCAGGTGCAGGGATAGCACTATTCTCGCCCGAGGATAATATGTATGAACACGCAGTAACGCTCGACTTTGTCGCCACCAACAATGAAGCAGAGTATGAAGTATTGATCATTGGGCTTGAGATAGCCCTCGAAGAGCAGGTTGAAGAGATCGAGTGTTTTTGTGATTCGGAGGTGGTTGTTCAGCAAGTACAAGGGGTCTACGAAACGAGAACAGGAACATTACTTAAGTACCAGGCCCGCGTAGCACAACTACGCCCGTATCTTCCATTCTGAGGAGCGAGAACGAGCAGGAGGACGACCTCGTGAAGCTCGCCTCTCGAGCACAGGTGGTCGATGCAAAGTAGGAAGGAAAAGCAAGACTGATCTCGTACAACTCTACTAGCATAAAATCAATATCTGGCCAGCTAGAAATGATGTCTATCGACACCCCAGTGGACGACTGGTGAACCTCAATACTACAATACCTATCGCAGGATAAGCTCCTAGAAGATCCTCACGAAAGAAAAAAGATACAGGACAAGGTCGCGAGGTTTTTCACATGCCAAGGAGAACTATACGAAAAAGGTATAATGACACGCGAGTTGAGATGTTTATCACGAGAGGAAGGTAAAAAAATTCTCGTCGAGCTCCACGCAGGATTATGCGGCACGTATGCCGGTTGGAGGTCCTTGGTTTTAAATCACTCAGGTATGGTCATTTTTGGCTCTCAATGCGCAAAGATGTTGTGAATATTGCACGATCATGCAAGGCTTTCCAAGCTCACGCACCATCCTGTCACCAACCTGGGGTGGAGATGCAGATTATGGCAGGGCCATGCCCATTCGCGATGTGGGGATTAGACCTATTAGTTCCTTTCTCACCTAAAGCACCGGGACAACTAGAATTCATCATTGTCGCAATCGAATATTTCACCAAGTGGATCGAGGTCGTACCATTAGCTCGCATAAACGTCCAAGTTGTACAGAAGTTCTTATGGCAAAACATCATACGCTTATATGGACTACCCCAGGACATAGTCACCGACAGAGGCCCGTAATTTAATACACCCAAGCTCGTCGAATGGTGTAAGGACCTCGGGATCAGGTTGAAGTTTTCATCCATGGCACACCCTCATTGCAATGGACAGGTCAAAGCTGCGAACAAAAGAATATTCGCGAACCTAAAGAAACGGCTTGACGGGGCAAGAGGCATGTGGGCCGAAAAGCTACGCTAGTGTTATGGGTGAATCGGACCACCGCGAAGAAAGATACATGGGAAACACCAATCGTCCTCGCTTATGGCGTCGAGGACGTAGTCCTGATTGAGCATCTTTTCCCAACAGAAAGAAATTTGCAATACGACAAAGACGACAACAGGGAAAAGATGATGCAAGAATTATAGCTCCGAGAAGAAGCACGGGAAATGTCAACCATTAGAGCAGTAAATCACAAGGCTATTGTTGCCAAGTATTACAACAACAAAATCAAGCCTCAAGGCTTTGTAAAAGGGGACTTGGTAATGAGAAAAATAGAAGGATGAAAGCTAGATCCAAACTGGTAAGGGCCTTACATCGTCGAGGCAGAGATAGCACCAGGTGCTTTCAAGGTGAATGATTATGCTGGGAACCGCATCGCAAACTCATGGAACGTGATGCGGCTCCATAAGTACTACCCATAGATCTCGCACGCCTCACATAAGGTACGTAACTTCTCATCAATATCTTCTTTAAACTTTACGCATACATAGCATAAAAGCATACATCTGCTAGTTATCAAAACATTAAAATAAGAAGAGTCACATCTGATAGGCAAGGCAACACGTTAAGGCTCGACGAAGCCTTAATGAAGAATAAACAGTACAAGTGAGAGAACCATACTCACTTGGACAAACGAGGTATGGCTATAATACCTAGCGCACATACTTAAACTCCTAGAAAACTAACAAGAGCCTAACCCATAACTACGTGTATCACAGTACAAACCCATTTAGCTTGGGTAGTGTCATTGAGCGTTGGGCGCGTCGAGCCTGTCAAGAGCAACCCATTTAGCTTGGGCAGTGTCATCGAGCATTGGGCGCGTCGAGCCTGTTAAGAGCAACCCATTTAGCTTGGGCAGTGTCATCGAGCTCTAGGCGCGTCGAGCCTGTCAAGAGCAACCCATTTAGCTTGGGCAGTGTCATCAAGCGTTGGGCGCATGGAGCCTGTCAAGAGCAACCCATTTAGCTTGGGTGGAGTCATCGAGCGCTAAACGCGTCGAACCCGTCAAGAGCAACCAATTCATCTTGGGCAGAGTCATCGAGCGTTGAACGTCGCGCGCGTCAAGCCTGTCAAGAGCAACCAATTCATCTTGGGCAGTATCATCGAGCGCTGAACGCGTCGAGCCCGTCAAGAGAAACCAATTCAGCTTGGGCGGTGTAATCGAGCGTTGAACGCGTCGAGCCCGTCAAGAGCAACAAATCAGCTTAGACTATGTCATCGAGGACTGAACGTCTCGAGCCAGTCGCGAGCACCAAACAAGGTAACAATCCTCACAGACACACGACACTTAGTTCATCCCACGACTATAACCGAAAATTTCAATCTCTTCTGCAGGTCGAACGAAAAATTTCACACTGCGTGGCACAAAGCATAATCCCTCGAAGCTGGGCTCTGGCCTAGTCTATGGTACGTTGAAACACATGCTATAACACTCGACGGGGCTATCATTTGAATAACAGTAACACTGAAACACCATGTCACATGGAAACTCTCTCCACTATGTATGAAAAGATACCAACTCTATGTACCCCAAGGCTAAGAGATGATAAAGCTTGGGTAAGTGTAAATTTACGGTAGAATAACAAACCTCGCCTTAATCGTACTTAAAAATAGGAACATTCATGCAGGGTTCTACAACAGTAGCTATTTTGTAGCGTCGTGCATGTACACACAACACTACCACACAAAATACCTCGAGCCAGATTCCATGGAGTCCGACATAGAGAAATAACTCACTCATGTTTCTTAGACACTTCATGTTTATGTTTTTTTCCAAACTCTTGCCACATTCGTGTAAGGTTAAATGTCTTAAATAGTTACAAACCAAGTTTATGCATAACGTTTTACATACTCCCTATCAACGAGACGTACCACTAGCAACCCTCTTTTTTGTACCTTTTCTGACATATGACCAGATACATATGATCGAAAAGGCAAGGGGTAGTAAGGACGGGTTATGAAAGAAGATAAAGTAGAAAACAATTCAAGCATTCAACAATAATAACAGTTAAATACAGGAGAACAGTCACAAATGTAATATTATAAGCCCCCCGGGGCTACCCAAAAAACTAACATTGTTCACAAAGCATCAAAAGCAGAGAAAACTAAGAGGAATTCAACGGCGGAGGAAGAACTGAAGCAGGAGCGGCATCTTTTGAGGAATCCAGGGTAGTCTTTTTAGCAGCATTTCGAGCGCGCTTCACCCTCATGAAAGCAACAGTATCACTCGGCACCTCACGCTCTCGACCTGGGGTGACTGCGCTCTCCTTTGGAATTCTAGTCACCGACCAGGCCTCTGGTATCTTTTCATTGTCAAGGACGTAAGTGCCAAGGGGAGAAGGAGTGTACTCGGTCGCGATAAGGGGATAATTGTATAACTTCTCGCCATCAATTTGAAAATCAGGCAAGCCCTGCTCGGCCGCCTGAAGTTTAGCCACCTCGCAAAAGATAGATACACGGTACTGAGAAAGGAAGCGCATACGCGAGGCCTCGCGGTGACCCTGGAATAATCATTTATCGCGTCCTGAGGAGCCGTATAGATCGATGCCGCTTGATTTTCCTTTAATGATTGAAGCTCAGAAGCCAATGCCTCGTTATTAGAGGCCAGAGCATCATTCTTAGTAACCAGGGTCTTGCAGTCGGTTCGCTCCTTGACTATATCCTCGCTCTTACGTAATATCTCGGCGATCAGCAATTTTAACTCCCCTGCCTTCTTGTTGACTGATTTTTGCAACTCTGCTTTGTCCTTCTCAGTGTTGTCTTGAAGCTTGCTGACTTGAGTAAGCAACTCCTTGACTGTCCTGCTCAGCTCATCGTCTTTGTGATAGCTCGGAAGTGGCCCTCTTTGTGCCGTTTTCAAACCTTAGTGTGGCAGCCATGCATTGGTGTACGGCCTAAAAGAAACAAACAAAGAGGAAAGAGTAAGAACCAAGTTAGAAGTCTAACCCAAAGTCGATGTCAATCTAGACATACCCCCATCAAGAGTTGAACCCCATCGATCAAGTCACCGTTCTCCATCCTTGCAATAACGGGTGGGGGTTCGGCACCGGGATCGCTCGATGCATCGTCTGCCGGGCAAGATTGGAACCCAGCAGAATATCACCCGAGTTAGGGCTCGAGACGCCCACCATTGCAATCAGACACTCGGAGGTCCCTGGGCAACGGTCGAGGCCACCGACCTTGCAGCTTCCTTTGTCATCTGCCTCCTTTTGTTAGGGTGGGAAGAATTCTTGGAAGAGTTAGTCTTCTTCCACTTGAGCTGTTCAGATAGACGGATTGAGTCCTCAGCGACGATCGTCGTGGTCGGGAGTGCCAATGGGGGGGGGGGGAGTCCTTTGAGCCCTCCATTGTCGAACTCAAGACGGGGATCACCACGTTTCCCGGAGCACGGGACCTGGTGTTCTTCGTCGTCTTCTAGGTTCAGAAACTTGAAGGACAAATCTGTTCAAGGCAACACAAAAAACAAGTCAAATGTAGCGCAACGCATATAACACATACAAAAAATCTAAAGCAGGTTTCTAGGAAAGAGCCCCTACGACGAGGAGGGGGAAGTAGACTAAGCCCGCGCTGGGCAAGGAATTCGAGGGTCATGATATTGTTATAATTATTCGAGCTCAACTTCTAGAAAGAAGAAAAATCATTCCTAGTCTTCGTCAACTGATCGTCCGTATACATAGAAGCCCACTCAGACACTCGAATGTGGTGGTTCATGCGATGTTCCTAGGCGGGCTTTCCCAAGATCCATCGGTGAGGCCACCCCATCTCATTACCCGGAATTTTGTACTGAGGATTGTATTAACAAGAACAAGTAACAAGACCCCAAGTGTAGGTGTAGGGCTTGTACAACGCCCAAAATAGATGTGCCGACGGGGTGTAACCAATCTCTTGGCACCTTAGTTGGAATGTTGTCGTGTGTCTCCAAAAATTAGGATGAATTTGGGTCGGGCTCAAACTCTGCTCGTCGAGGATGTCCTTTATGAAATGAGGAATCGGAATCTAGAAACCCGCTCGGAGTGCATGGCGGCTAATAGGAAAATACAACCCATAATCGTCGAGCAGCCGCCCGTTCGTGACCGTCAATGTAAGGACTGTACCCTCGGGGAAAGGGAACTCCGCGACGTAATCTTCCAAGTGGAAGGTTTTGACGGTGGACGTCGTGACCTTCATATTGTATCCTGGAAGTGCACACGGGACAGGGGCAATCCGTCCGTCGAGAATCAACACGGGAGGAGCCCGGGCGGGTACCATCGTCGGGACCTCGATAGGTGCGTATCGCATGACCTTTGGGTACGGGGGAAAAGTATCGTAGATGACTATCGAGGGGCGGCAACTTGTGTACTCGGACCCACCTCGCCCCCGGACCGCCTCCTCACGGCACCACCTTCGGGTGGCACAAGACGGAATAAGGACGACGAGGAGGTTTCCGCCAAGGAGCTTGAGTCCTTGATGCTTACTTCCGAATCTCGGACCGTAGATGTACTACTCACTGCAATAGTAAAAGAAGATTTAGTTTTTGGGGTATGAACAGCCTCGCGAAGAGAAAATAATAAATCTCGTTATTAGTTCTTGTCGATAAGAAGATGGACGAGAAGGTGGAACCTTTGCGAAGCACCCAGAAAACCTGAAAGAAAAGGGAAAATAAAGAAAAGAAAATAATAATAATGATGAAAATAGCGAACAAAAGGAGGAGCGGAATTCGGGAGAAAGAAGGGGTAAAAATGTAAAAGCATACAACTTAAGCTGCATAGTAAACGAGTGACAGGAGGAGTCTAATTAATACATCACGTTTTCCCATGCGACGTTTCAAATCTCATGCCATCAAAACAGTAAACGAGCGTAATGAAAGGGAATTAATGGTGGAGAATGTTTATCTCCGCCATTAATGACCTTGGAGAGATAAAACGGGCATGGTCATGCGCCGACGGCATAATTTTCCGGAAATGGAGACTGTGAAATCAATACATCCTCATTTCAAGCAACCAAGAAAGAGCTTAAAGCACGCAAGCAAAAAGAAAGGAAAACTCTAACAAGCATGCTTTGAAGAAACTAGCAAGCAAACAGAAGAATTCAAGAAAGGGGAAGAAAAGACTAACCTTCCATGGAAGAGTTGGAGAAAACGGTCGGAGAAGACAATCGGACTTAATTGGCTGGTCAGAGGCACCGGAGAACAACAACGGGTGAAGGAAGCGTCGACGGAAAAAGAAGTGAGGCAATCTGGAGTGAGAGCAAGTGAGAAGAGAAAAGGAGAACGCTAAAAAGTGAAAGTGATGACGAAAAAGTTCCTCTTATAGGAAAGAGGAAGATGAAGCGTCGGAAATCCCTAGTGTGACACGTTGCGAGCAAACAGTAAACGCCCGCCCAAAGACGGTTCGTTTTTAAATAAATTCAAAAGATGGCGCGCGTGAGAGAATGAATTCTTAGGAAAACGCACGATCGAGGAGAGAAGGTTCTAGAGACGTCGATGAGTACCGAGAAACTCGAGGAATGGAGCGAGTGCCCAGGAAGCTACCACCGATCCATGAGACCTTCAGAGACGACACCGCATGTAAGTAAGATTGAAACCCTTCGGCGAGCAAAGCCGTCAGGACTCTCCCTAGACCTACAAAACCCCACCTCGACCAACAAAGGCACATGACCCCCGAGATCTGATTGCTCGAGGGACCTGTGGGGCTGCATGTTAGGGCGGATACCGTAGGCCTAATTTTCGGTCCTGGTGGGCCTTGTTTTTAAAGGAGAAAAGGGGCCCATGGAATAAAAACCCAAATACTCTTCCTTATAAATACTAGAGAATCTGGAATAAGGAGGGACATTCATTATTAGCGTACTGAAACTCTGCCAAAACTCAGAGCAATAAAGTACCGTTTTGTCTTATTCTCTCTCTCTCCCTAAAACACTGTTTCCCCCTCTTTTGAGCCTTCACTGACTTGAGCGTCGGAGAGCCAGATCCAGAGGAAGACCCCTCTGGGTTTGGTTGTGCAGGTACCGCAACAAGGAGGGACATAAGTGATCGACGACCATCTGAGACTCTTGGTGCTCTTAATCAGACTCGCCCTCAGCAAAGAAGAGCAAAAGTAGATCTTCAGCCTCTCGATGAGACGTGTTGACTCGACGAGATATCTGGACATCAACAAATAGAAATAATTAAGATACATTACTACTAGTAACTCCTAATTACTCAATTAAGATAGAAATAATTGTTGATTAAATTAGTGCTGAAAGCTTGAAATGCTATCAAAAGATACACATTCCCACCTTATTCATGGTCTTTCTCCAAGATGTTACATTAACTATTTACTATTAAAAAGGATGAATAATAATTAACAGACAGAAGAAAATGAAAGCAAATCAAGGTATTAAAATACTTGACCAACGAGCATCTGGCTGCTACGGAGCATACAGCCCCAACCAGCATCACTAGTATATTTGAAACCCCCATAGGATCGAAACCTGCAAATCAACTAGTTTTTGTAACTCTAGTAAGAAAAATATGGTAAAGTTGCTATTTTGCAGATTTAGCCTCACCCTCGTGTTTATTTCTCCGTGTTGGGAGATACGTGTTCTAAACTTACGAGACACGCAGACAATATAAAAAATAGAGAAATAAAGAAAAGGAAAAAAATATAGAAACGGCCCGGCTATCTATCGCATAATGTTTTTACTATCCCTCGCACACACGCTCGCGTCAAGTGTGAAGGTCATGGTCGTGACGAAGGACCTAGTTCTGCTCGTGACGAGTATTCTTAGCTTGGTCATGAAGAGCATTATATGGGCAGATGTCACGAGCATTAAGGCATATAGAGGGCGTGACGAAGGAGGTTGCAACAAACCGTGGAGGGTCGGTGGAACTTTGGTATAAGGTTCTGGGGTCGGTGGAACTTTGGTATAAGGTTGAAACAAACCGCAATGACACACTTCATCAGTCACATCAAATAAAGTGCGTCATTGCGGTTTTCCTTTAGTTCAACAACCATGGAGGGTTGGTGGAACTTTGGTATAAGGTTCTGGGGGTGTCCTTTATTTGGCACATATGATGTGAACAAACCAAATAACGAAGG
>NW_027368918.1:0-46352 GCF_046119375.1 Phyllobates terribilis | reverse complement strand
ATATGAAAAACATGTTTTTCAATGGCAAAAATCAATGAATATTGTAAATGCACAAACAGTAATATCTCCACATTGCACGGTGCAATTCTGAAATTTTTAGCTTTTTCCTGTTAATCCTAGCATGATAAAGAAGATTCAAAGAGAGTGAGATGCCAGCTCCTTTCATTCAGTCAGTAGCTTCAAACATTTCTGGACGTTTTTCAATGGCAAAAATCAATGAATATTGTAAATGCACAAACAGTAATATCTCCACATTGCACGGTGCAATTCTGAAATTTTTAGCTTTTTCCTGTTAATCCTAGCATGATAAAGAAGATTCAAAGAGAGTGAGATGCCAGCTCCTTTCATTCAGTCAGTAGCTTCAAACATTTCTGGACGTTTTTCAATGGCAAAAATCAATGAATATTGTAAATGCACAAACAGTAATATCTCCACATTGCACGGTGCAATTCTGAAATTTTTAGCTTTTTCCTGTTAATCCTAGCATGATAAAGAAGATTCAAAGAGAGTGAGATGCCAGCTCCTTTCATTCAGTCAGTAGCTTCAAACATTTCTGGTATATGAAAAACATGTTTTTCAATGGCAAAAATCAATGAATATTGTAAATGCACAAACAGTAATATCTCCACATTGCACGGTGCAATTCTGAAATTTTTAGCTTTTTCCTGTTAATCCTAGCATGATAAAGAAGATTCAAAGAGAGTGAGATGCCAGCTCCTTTCATTCAGTCAGTAGCTTCAAACATTTCTGGACGTTTTTCAATGGCAAAAATCAATGAATATTGTAAATGCACAAACAGTAATATCTCCACATTGCACGGTGCAATTCTGAAATTTTTAGCTTTTTCCTGTTAATCCTAGCATGATAAAGAAGATTCAAAGAGAGTGAGATGCCAGCTCCTTTCATTCAGTCAGTAGCTTCAAACATTTCTGGTATATGAAAAACATGTTTTTCAATGGCAAAAATCAATGAATATTGTAAATGCACAAACAGTAATATCTCCACATTGCACGGTGCAATTCTGAAATTTTTAGCTTTTTCCTGCTAATCCTAGCATGATAAAGAAGATTCAAAGAGAGTGAGATGCCAGCTCCTTTCATTCAGTCAGTAGCTTCAAACATTTCTGGTATATGAAAAACATGTTTTTCAATGGCAAAAATCAATGAATATTGTAAATGCACAAACAGTAATATCTCCACATTGCACGGTGCAATTCTGAAATTTTTAGCTTTTTCCTGTTAATCCTAGCATGATAAAGAAGATTCAAAGAGAGTGAGATGCCAGCTCCTTTCATTCAGTCAGTAGCTTCAAACATTTCTGGACGTTTTTCAATGGCAAAAATCAATGAATATTGTAAATGCACAAACAGTAATATCTCCACATTGCACGGTGCAATTCTGAAATTTTTTGCTTTTTCCTGCTAATCCTAGCATGATAAAGAAGATTCAAAGAGAGTGAGATGCCAGCTCCTTTCATTCAGTCAGTAGCTTCAAACATTTCTGGTATATGAAAAACATGTTTTTCAATGGCAAAAATCAATGAATATTGTAAATGCACAAACAGTAATATCTCCACATTGCACGGTGCAATTCTGAAATTTTTAGCTTTTTCCTGTTAATCCTAGCATGATAAAGAAGATTCAAAGAGAGTGAGATGCCAGCTCCTTTCATTCAGTCAGTAGCTTCAAACATTTCTGGACGTTTTTCAATGGCAAAAATCAATGAATATTGTAAATGCACAAACAGTAATATCTCCACATTGCACGGTGCAATTCTGAAATTTTTAGCTTTTTCCTGTTAATCCTAGCATGATAAAGAAGATTCAAAGAGAGTGAGATGCCAGCTCCTTTCATTCAGTCAGTAGCTTCAAACATTTCTGGACGTTTTTCAATGGCAAAAATCAATGAATATTGTAAATGCACAAACAGTAATATCTCCACATTGCACGGTGCAATTCTGAAATTTTTAGCTTTTTCCTGTTAATCCTAGCATGATAAAGAAGATTCAAAGAGAGTGAGATGCCAGCTCCTTTCATTCAGTCAGTAGCTTCAAACATTTCTGGACGTTTTTCAATGGCAAAAATCAATGAATATTGTAAATGCACAAACAGTAATATCTCCACATTGCACGGTGCAATTCTGAAATTTTTAGCTTTTTCCTGTTAATCCTAGCATGATAAAGAAGATTCAAAGAGAGTGAGATGCCAGCTCCTTTCATTCAGTCAGTAGCTTCAAACATTTCTGGTATATGAAAAACATGTTTTTCAATGGCAAAAATCAATGAATATTGTAAATGCACAAACAGTAATATCTCCACATTGCACGGTGCAATTCTGAAATTTTTAGCTTTTTCCTGTTAATCCTAGCATGATAAAGAAGATTCAAAGAGAGTGAGATGCCAGCTCCTTTCATTCAGTCAGTAGCTTCAAACATTTCTGGTATATGAAAAACATGTTTTTCAATGGCAAAAATCAATGAATATTGTAACTGCACAAACAGTAATATCTCCACATTGCACGGTGCAATTCTGAAATTTTTAGCTTTTTCCTGCTAATCCTAGCATGATAAAGAAGATTCAAAGAGAGTGAGATGCCAGCTCCTTTCATTCAGTCAGTAGCTTCAAACATTTCTGGTATATGAAAAACATGTTTTTCAATGGCAAAAATCAATGAATATTGTAAATGCACAAACAGTAATATCTCCACATTGCACGGTGCAATTCTGAAATTTTTAGCTTTTTCCTGCTAATCCTAGCATGATAAAGAAGATTCAAAGAGAGTGAGATGCCAGCTCCTTTCATTCAGTCAGTAGCTTCAAACATTTCTGGTATATGAAAAACATGTTTTTCAATGGCAAAAATCAATGAATATTGTAAATGCACAAACAGTAATATCTCCACATTGCACGGTGCAATTCTGAAATTTTTAGCTTTTTCCTGTTAATCCTAGCATGATAAAGAAGATTCAAAGAGAGTGAGATGCCAGCTCCTTTCATTCAGTCAGTAGCTTCAAACATTTCTGGTATATGAAAAACATGTTTTTCAATGGCAAAAATCAATGAATATTGTAAATGCACAAACAGTAATATCTCCACATTGCACGGTGCAATTCTGAAATTTTTAGCTTTTTCCTGTTAATCCTAGCATGATAAAGAAGATTCAAAGAGAGTGAGATGCCAGCTCCTTTCATTCAGTCAGTAGCTTCAAACATTTCTGGTATATGAAAAACATGTTTTTCAATGGCAAAAATCAATGAATATTGTAAATGCACAAACAGTAATATCTCCACATTGCACGGTGCAATTCTGAAATTTTTAGCTTTTTCCTGTTAATCCTAGCATGATAAAGAAGATTCAAAGAGAGTGAGATGCCAGCTCCTTTCATTCAGTCAGTAGCTTCAAACATTTCTGGACGTTTTTCAATGGCAAAAATCAATGAATATTGTAAATGCACAAACAGTAATATCTCCACATTGCACGGTGCAATTCTGAAATTTTTAGCTTTTTCCTGTTAATCCTAGCATGATAAAGAAGATTCAAAGAGAGTGAGATGCCAGCTCCTTTCATTCAGTCAGTAGCTTCAAACATTTCTGGACGTTTTTCAATGGCAAAAATCAATGAATATTGTAAATGCACAAACAGTAATATCTCCACATTGCACGGTGCAATTCTGAAATTTTTAGCTTTTTCCTGTTAATCCTAGCATGATAAAGAAGATTCAAAGAGAGTGAGATGCCAGCTCCTTTCATTCAGTCAGTAGCTTCAAACATTTCTGGTATATGAAAAACATGTTTTTCAATGGCAAAAATCAATGAATATTGTAAATGCACAAACAGTAATATCTCCACATTGCACGGTGCAATTCTGAAATTTTTAGCTTTTTCCTGTTAATCCTAGCATGATAAAGAAGATTCAAAGAGAGTGAGATGCCAGCTCCTTTCATTCAGTCAGTAGCTTCAAACATTTCTGGACGTTTTTCAATGGCAAAAATCAATGAATATTGTAAATGCACAAACAGTAATATCTCCACATTGCACGGTGCAATTCTGAAATTTTTAGCTTTTTCCTGTTAATCCTAGCATGATAAAGAAGATTCAAAGAGAGTGAGATGCCAGCTCCTTTCATTCAGTCAGTAGCTTCAAACATTTCTGGTATATGAAAAACATGTTTTTCAATGGCAAAAATCAATGAATATTGTAAATGCACAAACAGTAATATCTCCACATTGCACGGTGCAATTCTGAAATTTTTAGCTTTTCCCTGTTAATCCTAGCATGATAAAGAAGATTCAAAGAGAGTGAGATGCCAGCTCCTTTCATTCAGTCAGTAGCTTCAAACATTTCTGGTATATGAAAAACATGTTTTTCAATGGCAAAAATCAATGAATATTGTAAATGCACAAACAGTAATATCTCCACATTGCACGGTGCAATTCTGAAATTTTTTGCTTTTTCCTGCTAATCCTAGCATGATAAAGAAGATTCAAAGAGAGTGAGATGCCAGCTCCTTTCATTCAGTCAGTAGCTTCAAACATTTCTCTTATATGAAAAACATGTTTTTCAATGGCAAAAATCAATGAATATTGTAAATGCACAAACAGTAATATCTCCACATTGCACGGTGCAATTCTGAAATTTTTAGCTTTTTCCTGTTAATCCTAGCATGATAAAGAAGATTCAAAGAGAGTGAGATGCCAGCTCCTTTCATTCAGTCAGTAGCTTCAAACATTTCTGGTATATGAAAAACATGTTTTTCAATGGCAAAAATCAATGAATATTGTAAATGCACAAACAGTAATATCTCCACATTGCACGGTGCAATTCTGAAATTTTTTGCTTTTTCCTGTTAATCCTAGCATGATAAAGAAGATTCAAAGAGAGTGAGATGCCAGCTCCTTTCATTCAGTCAGTAGCTTCAAACATTTCTGGTATATGAAAAACATGTTTTTCAATGGCAAAAATCAATGAATATTGTAAATGCACAAACAGTAATATCTCCACATTGCACGGTGCAATTCTGAAATTTTTAGCTTTTTCCTGTTAATCCTAGCATGATAAAGAAGATTCAAAGAGAGTGAGATGCCAGCTCCTTTCATTCAGTCAGTAGCTTCAAACATTTCTGGTATATGAAAAACATGTTTTTCAATGGCAAAAATCAATGAATATTGTAAATGCACAAACAGTAATATCTCCACATTGCACGGTGCAATTCTGAAATTTTTTGCTTTTTCCTGCTAATCCTAGCATGATAAAGAAGATTCAATGAGAGTGAGATGCCAGCTCCTTTCATTCAGTCAGTAGCTTCAAACATTTCTGGTATATGAAAAACATGTTTTTCAATGGCAAAAATCAATGAATATTGTAAATGCACAAACAGTAATATCTCCACATTGCACGGTGCAATTCTGAAATTTTTAGCTTTTTCCTGTTAATCCTAGCATGATAAAGAAGATTCAAAGAGAGTGAGATGCCAGCTCCTTTCATTCAGTCAGTAGCTTCAAACATTTCTGGACGTTTTTCAATGGCAAAAATCAATGAATATTGTAAATGCACAAACAGTAATATCTCCACATTGCACGGTGCAATTCTGAAATTTTTAGCTTTTTCCTGTTAATCCTAGCATGATAAAGAAGATTCAAAGAGAGTGAGATGCCAGCTCCTTTCATTCAGTCAGTAGCTTCAAACATTTCTGGACGTTTTTCAATGGCAAAAATCAATGAATATTGTAAATGCACAAACAGTAATATCTCCACATTGCACGGTGCAATTCTGAAATTTTTAGCTTTTTCCTGCTAATCCTAGCATGATAAAGAAGATTCAAAGAGAGTGAGATGCCAGCTCCTTTCATTCAGTCAGTAGCTTCAAACATTTCTGGTATATGAAAAACATGTTTTTCAATGGCAAAAATCAATGAATATTGTAAATGCACAAACAGTAATATCTCCACATTGCACGGTGCAATTCTGAAATTTTTAGCTTTTTCCTGTTAATCCTAGCATGATAAAGAAGATTCAAAGAGAGTGAGATGCCAGCTCCTTTCATTCAGTCAGTAGCTTCAAACATTTCTGGACGTTTTTCAATGGCAAAAATCAATGAATATTGTAAATGCACAAACAGTAATATCTCCACATTGCACGGTGCAATTCTGAAATTTTTTGCTTTTTCCTGTTAATCCTAGCATGATAAAGAAGATTCAAAGAGAGTGAGATGCCAGCTCCTTTCATTCAGTCAGTAGCTTCAAACATTTCTGGTATATGAAAAACTGATAAAGAAGATTCAAAGAGAGTGAGATGCCAGCTCCTTTCATTCAGTCAGTAGCTTCAAACATTTCTGGACGTTTTTCAATGGCAAAAATCAATGAATATTGTAAATGCACAAACAGTAATTTCTCCGCATTGCAAGGTGCAATTCTGAAATTTTTTGCTTTTTCCTGCTCCTCTTAGCATGATAAAGAAGATTCAAAGAGAGTGAGATGCCAGCTCCTTTCATTCAGTCAGTAGCTTCAATCATTTCTGGACGTTTTTCAATGGCAAAAATCAATGAATATTGTAAATGCACAAACAGTAATTTCTCCGCATTGCAAGGTGCAATTCTGAAATTTTTTGCTTTTTCCTGCTCCTCTTAGCATGATAAAGAAGATTCAAAGAGAGTGAGATGCCAGCTCCTTTCATTCAGTCAGTAGCTTCAAACATTTCTGGTATATGAATAACATGATGTTTTTCAATGGCAAAAATCAATGAATATTGTAAATGCACAAACAGTAATTTCTCCGCATTGCAAGGTGCAATTCTGAAATTTTTTGCTTTTTCCTGCTCCTCTTAGCATGATAAACAAGATTCAAAGAGAGTGAGATGCCAGCTCCTTTCATTCAGTCAGTAGCTTCAATCATTTCTGGACGTTTTTCAATGGCAAAAATCAATGAATATTGTAAATGCACAAACAGTAATTTCTCCGCATTGCAAGGTGCAATTCTGAAATTTTTTGCTTTTTCCTGCTCCTCTTAGCATGATAAAGAAGATTCAAAGAGAGTGAGATGCCAGCTCCTTTCATTCAGTCAGTAGCTTCAAACATTTCTGGTATATGAATAGCATGATGTTTTTCAATGTCAAAAATCAATGAATATTGTAAATGCACAAACAGTAATTTCTCCGCCTTGCAAGGTGCAATTCTGAAATTTTTTGCTTTTTCCTGCTCCTCTTAGCATGATAAAGAAGATTCAAAGAGAGTGAGATGCCAGCTCCTGTCATTCAGTCAGTAGCTTCAATCATTTCTGGACGTTTTTCAATGGCAAAAATCATTGAATATTGTAAATGCACAAACAGTAATTTCTCCGCATTGCAAGGTGCAATTCTGAAATTTTTTGCTTTTTCCTGCTCCTCTTAGCATGATAAAGAAGATTCAAAGAGAGTGAGATGCCAGCTCCTTTCATTCAGTCAGTAGCTTCAATCATTTCTGGTATATGAATAACATGATGTTTTTCAATGGCAAAAATCAATGAATATTGTAAATGCACAAACAGTAATTTCTCCGCATTGCAAGGTGCAATTCTGAAATTTTTTGCTTTTTCCTGCTCCTCTTAGCATGATAAACAAGATTCAAAGAGAGTGAGATGCCAGCTCCTTTCATTCAGTCAGTAGCTTCAAACATTTCTGGTATATGAATAACATGATGTTTTTCAATGGCAAAAATCAATGAATATTGTAAATGCACAAACAGTAATTTCTCCGCATTGCAAGGTGCAATTCTGAAATTTTTTGCTTTTTCCTGCTCCTCTTAGCATGATAAACAAGATTCAAAGAGAGTGAGATGCCAGCTCCTTTCATTCAGTCAGTAGCTTCAATCATTTCTGGACGTTTTTCAATGGCAAAAATCAATGAATATTGTAAATGCACAAACAGTAATTTCTCCGCATTGCAAGGTGCAATTCTGAAATTTTTTGCTTTTTCCTGCTCCTCTTAGCATGATAAACAAGATTCAAAGAGAGTGAGATGCCAGCTCCTTTCATTCAGTCAGTAGCTTCAAACATTTCTCGTATATGAATAACATGATGTTTTTCAATGGCAAAAATCAATGAATATTGTAAATGCACAAACAGTAATTTCTCCGCATTGCAAGGTGCAATTCTGAAATTTTTTGCTTTTTCCTGCTCCTCTTAGCATGATAAAGAAGATTCAAAGAGAGTGAGATGCCAGCTCCTTTCATTCAGTCAGTAGCTTCAATCATTTCTGGACATTTTTCAATGGCAAAAATCAATGAATATTGTAAATGCACAAACAGTAATTTCTCCGCATTGCAAGGTGCAATTCTGAAATTTTTTGCTTTTTCCTGCTCCTCTTAGCATGATAAACAAGATTCAAAGAGAGTGAGATGCCAGCTCCTTTCATTCAGTCAGTAGCTTCAATCATTTCTGGATGTTTTTCAATGGCAAAAATCAATGAATATTGTAAATGCACAAACAGTAATTTCTCCGCATTGCAAGGTGCAATTCTGAAATTTTTTGCTTTTTCCTGCTCCTCTTAGCATGATAAAGAAGATTCAAAGAGAGTGAGATGCCAGCTCCTTTCATTCAGTCAGTAGCTTCAAACATTTCTGGTATATGAATAACATGATGTTTTTCAATGGCAAAAATCAATGAATATTGTAAATGCACAAACAGTAATTTCTCCGCATTGCAAGGTGCAATTCTGAAATTTTTTGCTTTTTCCTGCTCCTCTTAGCATGATAAACAAGATTCAAAGAGAGTGAGATGCCAGCTCCTTTCATTCAGTCAGTAGCTTCAATCATTTCTGGATGTTTTTCAATGGCAAAAATCAATGAATATTGTAAATGCACAAACAGTAATTTCTCCGCATTGCAAGGTGCAATTCTGAAATTTTTTGCTTTTTCCTGCTCCTCTTAGCATGATAAAGAAGATTCAAAGAGAGTGAGATGCCAGCTCCTTTCATTCAGTCAGTAGCTTCAAACATTTCTGGTATATGAATAACATGATGTTTTTCAATGGCAAAAATCAATGAATATTGTAAATGCACAAACAGTAATTTCTCCGCATTGCAAGGTGCAATTCTGAAATTTTTTGCTTTTTCCTGCTCCTCTTAGCATGATAAACAAGATTCAAAGAGAGTGAGATGCCAGCTCCTTTCATTCAGTCAGTAGCTTCAATCATTTCTGGATGTTTTTCAATGGCAAAAATCAATGAATATTGTAAATGCACAAACAGTAATTTCTCCGCATTGCAAGGTGCAATTCTGAAATTTTTTGCTTTTTCCTGCTCCTCTTAGCATGATAAAGAAGATTCAAAGAGAGTGAGATGCCAGCTCCTTTCATTCAGTCAGTAGCTTCAAACATTTCTGGTATATGAATAACATGATGTTTTTCAATGGCAAAAATCAATGAATATTGTAAATGCACAAACAGTAATTTCTCCGCATTGCAAGGTGCAATTCTGAAATTTTTTGCTTTTTCCTGCTCCTCTTAGCATGATAAACAAGATTCAAAGAGAGTGAGATGCCAGCTCCTTTCATTCAGTCAGTAGCTTCAATCATTTCTAGACGTTTTTCAATGGCAAAAATCAATGAATATTGTAAATGCACAAACAGTAATTTCTCCGCATTGCAAGGTGCAATTCTGAAATTTTTTGCTTTTTTCTGCTCCTCTTAGCATGATAAAGAAGACTCAAAGAGAGTGAGATGCCAGCTCCTTTCATTCAGTCAGTAGCTTCAAACATTTCTGGTATATGAATAACATGATGTTTTTCAATGGCAAAAATCAATGAATATTGTAAATGCACAAACAGTAATTTCTCCGCATTGCAAGGTGCAATTCTGAAATTTTTTGCTTTTTCCTGCTCCTCTTAGCATGATAAAGAAGATTCAAAGAGAGTGAGATGCCAGCTCCTTTCATTCAGTCAGTAGCTTCAATCATTTCAGGACGTTTTTCAATGGCAAAAATCAATGAATATTGTAAATGCACAAACAGTAATTTCTCCGCATTGCAAGGTGCAATTCTGAAATTTTTTGCTTTTTCCTGCTCCTCTTAGCATGATAAACAAGATTCAAAGAGAGTGAGATGCCAGCTCCTTTCATTCAGTCAGTAGCTTCAATCATTTCTGGACGTTTTTCAATGGCAAAAATCAATGAATATTGTAAATGCACAAACAGTAATTTCTCCGCATTGCAAGGTGCAATTCTGAAATTTTTTGCTTTTTCCTGCTCCTCTTAGCATGATAAAGAAGATTCAAAGAGAGTGAGATGCCAGCTCCTTTCATTCAGTCAGTAGCTTCAATCATTTCTGGACGTTTTTCAATGGCAAAAATCATTGAATATTGTAAATGCACAAACAGTAATTTCTCCGCATTGCAAGGTGCAATTCTGAAATTTTTTGCTTTTTCCTGCTCCTCTTAGCATGATAAACAAGATTCAAAGAGAGTGAGATGCCAGCTCCTTTCATTCAGTCAGTAGCTTCAATCATTTCTGGACGTTTTTCAATGGCAAAAATCAATGAATATTGTAAATGCACAAACAGTAATTTCTCCGCATTGCAAGGTGCAATTCTGAAATTTTTTGCTTTTTCCTGCTCCTCTTAGCATGATAAAGAAGATTCAAAGAGAGTGAGATGCCAGCTCCTTTCATTCAGTCAGTAGCTTCAAACATTTCTGGTATATGAATAGCATGATGTTTTTCAATGTCAAAAATCAATGAATATTGTAAATGCACAAACAGTAATTTCTCCGCCTTGCAAGGTGCAATTCTGAAATTTTTTGCTTTTTCCTGCTCCTCTTAGCATGATAAAGAAGATTCAAAGAGAGTGAGATGCCAGCTCCTGTCATTCAGTCAGTAGCTTCAATCATTTCTGGACGTTTTTCAATGGCAAAAATCATTGAATATTGTAAATGCACAAACAGTAATTTCTCCGCATTGCAAGGTGCAATTCTGAAATTTTTTGCTTTTTCCTGCTCCTCTTAGCATGATAAAGAAGATTCAAAGAGAGTGAGATGCCAGCTCCTTTCATTCAGTCAGTAGCTTCAATCATTTCTGGTATATGAATAACATGATGTTTTTCAATGGCAAAAATCAATGAATATTGTAAATGCACAAACAGTAATTTCTCCGCATTGCAAGGTGCAATTCTGAAATTTTTTGCTTTTTCCTGCTCCTCTTAGCATGATAAACAAGATTCAAAGAGAGTGAGATGCCAGCTCCTTTCATTCAGTCAGTAGCTTCAAACATTTCTGGTATATGAATAACATGATGTTTTTCAATGGCAAAAATCAATGAATATTGTAAATGCACAAACAGTAATTTCTCCGCATTGCAAGGTGCAATTCTGAAATTTTTTGCTTTTTCCTGCTCCTCTTAGCATGATAAACAAGATTCAAAGAGAGTGAGATGCCAGCTCCTTTCATTCAGTCAGTAGCTTCAATCATTTCTGGACGTTTTTCAATGGCAAAAATCAATGAATATTGTAAATGCACAAACAGTAATTTCTCCGCATTGCAAGGTGCAATTCTGAAATTTTTTGCTTTTTCCTGCTCCTCTTAGCATGATAAACAAGATTCAAAGAGAGTGAGATGCCAGCTCCTTTCATTCAGTCAGTAGCTTCAAACATTTCTCGTATATGAATAACATGATGTTTTTCAATGGCAAAAATCAATGAATATTGTAAATGCACAAACAGTAATTTCTCCGCATTGCAAGGTGCAATTCTGAAATTTTTTGCTTTTTCCTGCTCCTCTTAGCATGATAAAGAAGATTCAAAGAGAGTGAGATGCCAGCTCCTTTCATTCAGTCAGTAGCTTCAATCATTTCTGGACATTTTTCAATGGCAAAAATCAATGAATATTGTAAATGCACAAACAGTAATTTCTCCGCATTGCAAGGTGCAATTCTGAAATTTTTTGCTTTTTCCTGCTCCTCTTAGCATGATAAACAAGATTCAAAGAGAGTGAGATGCCAGCTCCTTTCATTCAGTCAGTAGCTTCAATCATTTCTGGATGTTTTTCAATGGCAAAAATCAATGAATATTGTAAATGCACAAACAGTAATTTCTCCGCATTGCAAGGTGCAATTCTGAAATTTTTTGCTTTTTCCTGCTCCTCTTAGCATGATAAAGAAGATTCAAAGAGAGTGAGATGCCAGCTCCTTTCATTCAGTCAGTAGCTTCAAACATTTCTGGTATATGAATAACATGATGTTTTTCAATGGCAAAAATCAATGAATATTGTAAATGCACAAACAGTAATTTCTCCGCATTGCAAGGTGCAATTCTGAAATTTTTTGCTTTTTCCTGCTCCTCTTAGCATGATAAACAAGATTCAAAGAGAGTGAGATGCCAGCTCCTTTCATTCAGTCAGTAGCTTCAATCATTTCTGGATGTTTTTCAATGGCAAAAATCAATGAATATTGTAAATGCACAAACAGTAATTTCTCCGCATTGCAAGGTGCAATTCTGAAATTTTTTGCTTTTTCCTGCTCCTCTTAGCATGATAAAGAAGATTCAAAGAGAGTGAGATGCCAGCTCCTTTCATTCAGTCAGTAGCTTCAAACATTTCTGGTATATGAATAACATGATGTTTTTCAATGGCAAAAATCAATGAATATTGTAAATGCACAAACAGTAATTTCTCCGCATTGCAAGGTGCAATTCTGAAATTTTTTGCTTTTTCCTGCTCCTCTTAGCATGATAAACAAGATTCAAAGAGAGTGAGATGCCAGCTCCTTTCATTCAGTCAGTAGCTTCAATCATTTCTGGATGTTTTTCAATGGCAAAAATCAATGAATATTGTAAATGCACAAACAGTAATTTCTCCGCATTGCAAGGTGCAATTCTGAAATTTTTTGCTTTTTCCTGCTCCTCTTAGCATGATAAAGAAGATTCAAAGAGAGTGAGATGCCAGCTCCTTTCATTCAGTCAGTAGCTTCAAACATTTCTGGTATATGAATAACATGATGTTTTTCAATGGCAAAAATCAATGAATATTGTAAATGCACAAACAGTAATTTCTCCGCATTGCAAGGTGCAATTCTGAAATTTTTTGCTTTTTCCTGCTCCTCTTAGCATGATAAACAAGATTCAAAGAGAGTGAGATGCCAGCTCCTTTCATTCAGTCAGTAGCTTCAATCATTTCTGGACGTTTTTCAATGGCAAAAATCAATGAATATTGTAAATGCACAAACAGTAATTTCTCCGCATTGCAAGGTGCAATTCTGAAATTTTTTGCTTTTTCCTGCTCCTCTTAGCATGATAAACAAGATTCAAAGAGAGTGAGATGCCAGCTCCTTTCATTCAGTCAGTAGCTTCAATCATTTCTAGACGTTTTTCAATGGCAAAAATCAATGAATATTGTAAATGCACAAACAGTAATTTCTCCGCATTGCAAGGTGCAATTCTGAAATTTTTTGCTTTTTTCTGCTCCTCTTAGCATGATAAAGAAGACTCAAAGAGAGTGAGATGCCAGCTCCTTTCATTCAGTCAGTAGCTTCAAACATTTCTGGTATATGAATAACATGATGTTTTTCAATGGCAAAAATCAATGAATATTGTAAATGCACAAACAGTAATTTCTCCGCATTGCAAGGTGCAATTCTGAAATTTTTTGCTTTTTCCTGCTCCTCTTAGCATGATAAAGAAGATTCAAAGAGAGTGAGATGCCAGCTCCTTTCATTCAGTCAGTAGCTTCAATCATTTCAGGACGTTTTTCAATGGCAAAAATCAATGAATATTGTAAATGCACAAACAGTAATTTCTCCGCATTGCAAGGTGCAATTCTGAAATTTTTTGCTTTTTCCTGCTCCTCTTAGCATGATAAACAAGATTCAAAGAGAGTGAGATGCCAGCTCCTTTCATTCAGTCAGTAGCTTCAATCATTTCTGGACGTTTTTCAATGGCAAAAATCAATGAATATTGTAAATGCACAAACAGTAATTTCTCCGCATTGCAAGGTGCAATTCTGAAATTTTTTGCTTTTTCCTGCTCCTCTTAGCATGATAAAGAAGATTCAAAGAGAGTGAGATGCCAGCTCCTTTCATTCAGTCAGTAGCTTCAATCATTTCTGGACGTTTTTCAATGGCAAAAATCATTGAATATTGTAAATGCACAAACAGTAATTTCTCCGCATTGCAAGGTGCAATTCTGAAATTTTTTGCTTTTTCCTGCTCCTCTTAGCATGATAAAGAAGATTCAAAGAGAGTGAGATGCCAGCTCCTTTCATTCAGTCAGTAGCTTCAATCATTTCTGGTATATGAATAACATGATGTTTTTCAATGGCAAAAATCAATGAATATTGTAAATGCACAAACAGTAATTTCTCCGCATTGCAAGGTGCAATTCTGAAATTTTTTGCTTTTTCCTGCTCCTCTTAGCATGATAAACAAGATTCAAAGAGAGTGAGATGCCAGCTCCTTTCATTCAGTCAGTAGCTTCAATCATTTCTGGACGTTTTTCAATGGCAAAAATCAATGAATATTGTAAATGCACAAACAGTAATTTCTCCGCATTGCAAGGTGCAATTCTGAAATTTTTTGCTTTTTCCTGCTCCTCTTAGCATGATAAAGAAGATTCAAAGAGAGTGAGATGCCAGCTCCTTTCATTCAGTCAGTAGCTTCAATCATTTCTGGACGTTTTTCAATGGCAAAAATCATTGAATATTGTAAATGCACAAACAGTAATTTCTCCGCATTGCAAGGTGCAATTCTGAAATTTTTTGCTTTTTCCTGCTCCTCTTAGCATGATAAAGAAGATTCAAAGAGAGTGAGATGCCAGCTCCTTTCATTCAGTCAGTAGCTTCAATCATTTCTGGTATATGAATAACATGATGTTTTTCAATGGCAAAAATCAATGAATATTGTAAATGCACAAACAGTAATTTCTCCGCATTGCAAGGTGCAATTCTGAAATTTTTTGCTTTTTCCTGCTCCTCTTAGCATGATAAAGAAGATTCAAAGAGAGTGAGATGCCAGCTCCTTTCATTCAGTCAGTAGCTTCAAACATTTCTGGTATATGAATAACATGATGTTTTTCAATGGCAAAAATCAATGAATATTGTAAATGCACAAACAGTAATTTCTCCGCATTGGAAGGTGCAATTCTGAAATTTTTTGCTTTTTCCTGCTCCTCTTAGCATGATAAAGAAGATTCAAAGAGAGTGAGATGCCAGCTCCTTTCATTCAGTCAGTAGCTTCAATCATTTCTGGACGTTTTTCAATGGCAAAAATCATTGAATATTGTAAATGCACAAACAGTAATTTCTCCGCATTGCAAGGTGCAATTCTGAAATTTTTTGCTTTTTCCTGCTCCTCTTAGCATGATAAAGAAGATTCAAAGAGAGTGAGATGCCAGCTCTTTTCATTCAGTCAGTAGCTTCAATCATTTCTGGACGTTTTTCAATGGCAAAAATCAATGAATATTGTAAATGCACAAACAGTAATTTCTCCGCATTGCAAGGTGCAATTCTGAAATTTTTTGCTTTTTCCTGCTCCTCTTAGCATGATAAACAAGATTCAAAGAGAGTGAGATGCCAGCTCCTTTCATTCAGTCAGTAGCTTCAATCATTTCTGGACGTTTTTCAATGGCAAAAATCAATGAATATTGTAAATGCACAAACAGTAATTTCTCCGCATTGCAAGGTGCAATTCTGAAATGTTTTGCTTTTTCCTGCTCCTCTTAGCATGATAAAGAAGATTTAAAGAGAGTGAGATGCCAGCTCCTTTCATTCAGTCAGTAGCTTCAAACATTTCTGGTATATGAATAGCATGATGTTTTTCAATGGCAAAAATCAATGAATATTGTAAATGCACAAACAGTAATTTCTCCGCATTGCAAGGTGCAATTCTGAAATTTTTTGCTTTTTCCTGCTCCTCTTAGCATGATAAAGAAGATTCAAAGAGAGTGAGATGCCAGCTCCTTTCATTCAGTCAGTAGCTTCAATCATTTCTGGACGTTTTTCAATGGCAAAAATCATTGAATATTGTAAATGCACAAACAGTAATTTCTCCGCATTGCAAGGTGCAATTCTGAAATTTTTTGCTTTTTCCTGCTCCTCTTAGCATGATAAAGAAGATTCAAAGAGAGTGAGATGCCAGCTCCTTTCATTCAGTCAGTAGCTTCAATCATTTCTGGTATATGAATAACATGATGTTTTTCAATGGCAAAAATCAATGAATATTGTAAATGCACAAACAGTAATTTCTCCGCATTGCAAGGTGCAATTCTGAAATTTTTTGCTTTTTCCTGCTCCTCTTAGCATGATAAAGAAGATTCAAAGAGAGTGAGATGCCAGCTCCTTTCATTCAGTCAGTAGCTTCAATCATTTCTGGATGTTTTTCAATGGCAAAAATCAATGAATATTGTAAATGCACAAACAGTAATTTCTCCGCATTGCAAGGTGCAATTCTGAATTTTTTTGCTTTTTCCTGCTCCTCTTAGCATGATAAACAAGATTCAAAGAGAGTGAGATGAGAGCTCCTTTCATTCAGTCAGTAGCTTCAATCATTTCTGGATGTTTTTCAATGGCAAAAATCAATGAATATTGTAAATGCACAAACAGTAATTTCTCCGCATTGCAAGGTGCAATTCTGAAATTTTTTGCTTTTTCCTGCTCCTCTTAGCATGATAAAGAAGATTCAAAGAGAGTGAGATGCCAGCTCCTTTCATTCAGTCAGTAGCTTCAAACATTTCTGGTATATGAATAACATGATGTTTTTCAATGGCAAAAATCAATGAATATTGTAAATGCACAAACAGTAATTTCTCCGCATTGCAAGGTGCAATTCTGAAATTTTTTGCTTTTTCCTGCTCCTCTTAGCATGATAAAGAAGATTCAAAGAGAGTGAGATGCCAGCTCCTTTCATTCAGTCAGTAGCTTCAATCATTTCAGGACGTTTTTCAATGGCAAAAATCAATGAATATTGTAAATGCACAAACAGTAATTTCTCCGCATTGCAAGGTGCAATTCTGAAATTTTTTGCTTTTTCCTGCTCCTCTTAGCATGATAAACAAGATTCAAAGAGAGTGAGATGCCAGCTCCTTTCATTCAGTCAGTAGCTTCAATCATTTCTGGACGTTTTTCAATGGCAAAAATCAATGAATATTGTAAATGCACAAACAGTAATTTCTCCGCATTGCAAGGTGCAATTCTGAAATTTTTTGCTTTTTCCTGCTCCTCTTAGCATGATAAAGAAGATTCAAAGAGAGTGAGATGCCAGCTCCTTTCATTCAGTCAGTAGCTTCAATCATTTCTGGACGTTTTTCAATGGCAAAAATCATTGAATATTGTAAATGCACAAACAGTAATTTCTCCGCATTGCAAGGTGCAATTCTGAAATTTTTTGCTTTTTCCTGCTCCTCTTAGCATGATAAAGAAGATTCAAAGAGAGTGAGATGCCAGCTCCTTTCATTCAGTCAGTAGCTTCAATCATTTCTGGTATATGAATAACATGATGTTTTTCAATGGCAAAAATCAATGAATATTGTAAATGCACAAACAGTAATTTCTCCGCATTGCAAGGTGCAATTCTGAAATTTTTTGCTTTTTCCTGCTCCTCTTAGCATGATAAACAAGATTCAAAGAGAGTGAGATGCCAGCTCCTTTCATTCAGTCAGTAGCTTCAATCATTTCTGGACGTTTTTCAATGGCAAAAATCATTGAATATGGTAAATGCACAAACAGTAATTTCTCCGCATTGCAAGGTGCAATTCTGAAATTTTTTGCTTTTTCCTGCTCCTCTTAGCATGATAAAGAAGATTCAAAGAGAGTGAGATGCCAGCTCCTTTCATTCAGTCAGTAGCTTCAATCATTTCTGGTATATGAATAACGATGTTTTTCAATGGCAAAAATCAATGAATATTGTAAATGCACAAACAGTAATTTCTCCGCATTGCAAGGTGCAATTCTGAAATTTTTTGCTTTTTCCTGCTCCTCTTAGCATGATAAAGAAGATTCAAAGAGAGTGAGATGCCAGCTCCTTTCATTCAGTCAGTAGCTTCAATCATTTCTGGACGTTTTTCAATGGCAAAAATCAATGAATATTGTAAATGCACAAACAGTAATTTCTCCGCATTGCAAGGTGCAATTCTGAAATTTTTTGCTTTTTCCTGCTCCTCTTAGCATGATAAACAAGATTCAAAGAGAGTGAGATGCCAGCTCCTTTCATTCAGTCAGTAGCTTCAATCATTTCTGGACGTTTTTCAATGGCAAAAATCAATGAATATTGTAAATGCACAAACAGTAATTTCTCCGCATTGCAAGGTGCAATTCTGAAATTTTTTGCTTTTTTCTGCTCCTCTTAGCATGATAAAGAAGACTCAAAGAGAGTGAGATGCCAGCTCCTTTCATTCAGTCAGTAGCTTCAAACATTTCTGGTATATGAATAACATGATGTTTTTCAATGGCAAAAATCAATGAATATTGTAAATGCACAAACAGTAATTTCTCCGCATTGGAAGGTGCAATTCTGAAATTTTTTGCTTTTTCCTGCTCCTCTTAGCATGATAAAGAAGATTCAAAGAGAGTGAGATGCCAGCTCCTTTCATTCAGTCAGTAGCTTCAATCATTTCTGGATGTTTTTCAATGGCAAAAATCATTGAATATTGTAAATGCACAAACAGTAATTTCTCCGCATTGCAAGGTGCAATTCTGAAATTTTTTGCTTTTTCCTGCTCCTCTTAGCATGATAAAGAAGATTCAAAGAGAGTGAGATGCCAGCTCCTTTCATTCAGTCAGTAGCTTCAATCATTTCTGGTATATGAATAACATGATGTTTTTCAATGGCAAAAATCAATGAATATTGTAAATGCACAAACAGTAATTTCTCCGCATTGCAAGGTGCAATTCTGAAATTTTTTGCTTTTTCCAGCTCCTCTTAGCATGATAAAGAAGATTCAAAGAGAGTGAGATGCCAGCTCCTTTCATTCAGTCAGTAGCTTCAATCATTTCTGGACGTTTTTCAATGGCAAAAATCAATGAATATTGTAAATGCACAAACAGTAATTTCTCCGCATTGCAAGGTGCAATTCTGAAATTTTTTGCTTTTTCCTGCTCCTCTTAGCATGATAAACAAGATTCAAAGAGAGTGAGATGCCAGCTCCTTTCATTCAGTCAGTAGCTTCAATCATTTCTGGACGTTTTTCAATGGCAAAAATCAATGAATATTGTAAATGCACAAACAGTAATTTCTCCGCATTGCAAGGTGCAATTCTGAATTTTTTTGCTTTTTCCTGCTCCTCTTAGCATGATAAAGAAGATTCAAAGAGAGTGAGATGCCAGCTCCTTTCATTCAGTCAGTAGCTTCAAACATTTCTGGTATATGAATAGCATGATGTTTTTCAATGGCAAAAATCAATGAATATTGTAAATGCACAAACAGTAATTTCTCCGCATTGCAAGGTGCAATTCTGAAATTTTTTGCTTTTTCCTGCTCCTCTTAGCATGATAAAGAAGATTCAAAGAGAGTGAGATGCCAGCTCCTTTCATTCAGTCAGTAGCTTCAATCATTTCTGGACGTTTTTCAATGGCAAAAATCATTGAATATTGTAAATGCACAAACAGTAATTTCTCCGCATTGCAAGGTGCAATTCTGAAATTTTTTGCTTTTTCCTGCTCCTCTTAGCATGATAAAGAAGATTCAAAGAGAGTGAGATGCCAGCTCCTTTCATTCAGTCAGTAGCTTCAATCATTTCTGGTATATGAATAACATGATGTTTTTCAATGGCAAAAATCAATGAATATTGTAAATGCACAAACAGTAATTTCTCCGCATTGCAAGGTGCAATTCTGAAATTTTTTGCTTTTTCCTGCTCCTCTTAGCATGATAAAGAAGATTCAAAGAGAGTGAGATGCCAGCTCCTTTCATTCAGTCAGTAGCTTCAATCATTTCTGGACGTTTTTCAATGGCAAAAATCAATGAATATTGTAAATGCACAAACAGTAATTTCTCCGCATTGCAAGGTGCAATTCTGAATTTTTTTGCTTTTTCCTGCTCCTCTTAGCATGATAAACAAGATTCAAAGAGAGTGAGATGAGAGCTCCTTTCATTCAGTCAGTAGCTTCAATCATTTCTGGATGTTTTTCAATGGCAAAAATCAATGAATATTGTAAATGCACAAACAGTAATTTCTCCGCATTGCAAGGTGCAATTCTGAAATTTTTTGCTTTTTTCTGCTCCTCTTAGCATGATAAAGAAGACTCAAAGAGAGTGAGATGCCAGCTCCTTTCATTCAGTCAGTAGCTTCAAACATTTCTGGTATATGAATAACATGATGTTTTTCAATGGCAAAAATCTATGAATATTGTAAATGCACAAACAGTAATTTCTCCGCATTGCAAGGTGCAATTCTGAAATTTTTTGCTTTTTCCTGCTCCTCTTAGCATGATAAAGAAGATTCAAAGAGAGTGAGATGCCAGCTCCTTTCATTCAGTCAGTAGCTTCAATCATTTCTGGACGTTTTTCAATGGCAAAAATCATTGAATATTGTAAATGCACAAACAGAAATTTCTCCGCATTGCAAGGTGCAATTCTGAAATTTTTTGCTTTTTCCTGCTCCTCTTAGCATGATAAAGAAGATTCAAAGAGAGTGAGATGCCAGCTCCTTTCATTCAGTCAGTAGCTTCAATCATTTCTGGTTTATGAATAACATGATGTTTTTCAATGGCAAAAATCAATGAATATTGTAAATGCACAAACAGTAATTTCTCCGCATTGCAAGGTGCAATTCTGAAATTTTTTGCTTTTTCCTGCTCCTCTTAGCATGATAAAGAAGATTCAAAGAGAGTGAGATGCCAGCTCCTTTCATTCAGTCAGTAGCTTCAATCATTTCTGGACGTTTTTCAATGGCAAAAATCAATGAATATTGTAAATGCACAAACAGTAATTTCTCCGCATTGCAAGGTGCAATTCTGAAATTTTTTGCTTTTTCCTGCTCCTCTTAGCATGATAAAGAAGATTCAAAGAGAGTGAGATGCCAGCTCCTTTCATTCAGTCAGTAGCTTCAAACATTTCTGGTATATGAATAGCATGATGTTTTTCAATGGCAAAAATCAATGAATATTGTAAATGCACAAACAGTAATTTCTCCGCATTGCAATGTGCAATTCTGAAATTTTTTGCTTTTTCCTGCTCCTCTTAGCATGATAAAGAAGATTCAAAGAGAGTGAGATGCCAGCTCCTTTCATTCAGTCAGTAGCTTCAATCATTTCTGGACGTTTTTCAATGGCAAAAATCATTGAATATTGTAAATGCACAAACAGTAATTTCTCCGCATTGCAAGGTGCAATTCTGAAATTTTTTGCTTTTTCCTGCTCCTCTTAGCATGATAAAGAAGATTCAAAGAGAGTGAGATGCCAGCTCCTTTCATTCAGTCAGTAGCTTCAATCATTTCTGGTATATGAATAACATGATGTTTTTCAATGGCAAAAATCAATGAATATTGTAAATGCACAAACAGTAATTTCTCCCCATTGCAAGGTGCAATTCTGAAATTTTTTGCTTTTTCCTGCTCCTCTTAGCATGATAAAGAAGATTCAAAGAGAGTGAGATGCCAGCTCCTTTCATTCAGTCAGTAGCTTCAATCATTTCTGGACGTTTTTCAATGGCAAAAATCAATGAATATTGTAAATGCACAAACAGTAATTTCTCCGCATTGCAAGGTGCAATTCTGAATTTTTTTGCTTTTTCCTGCTCCTCTTAGCATGATAAACAAGATTCAAAGAGAGTGAGATGAGAGCTCCTTTCATTCAGTCAGTAGCTTCAATCATTTCTGGATGTTTTTCAATGGCAAAAATCAATGAATATTGTAAATGCACAAACAGTAATTTCTCCGCATTGCAAGGTGCAATTCTGAAATTTTTTGCTTTTTCCTGCTCCTCTTAGCATGATAAAGAAGATTCAAAGAGAGTGAGATGCCAGCTCCTTTCATTCAGTCAGTAGCTTCAAACATTTCTGGTATATGAATAACATGATGTTTTTCAATGGCAAAAATCAATGAATATTGTAAATGCACAAACAGTAATTTCTCCGCATTGCAAGGTGCAATTCTGAAATTTTTTGCTTTTTCCTGCTCCTCTTAGCATGATAAAGAAGATTCAAAGAGAGTGAGATGCCAGCTCCTTTCATTCAGTCAGTAGCTTCAATCATTTCTGGACGTTTTTCAATGGCAAAAATCAATGAATATTGTAAATGCACAAACAGTAATTTCTCCGCATTGCAAGGTGCAATTCTGAAATTTTTTGCTTTTTCCTGCTCCTCTTAGCATGATAAACAAGATTCAAAGAGAGTGAGATGCCAGCTCCTTTCATTCAGTCAGTAGCTTCAATCATTTCTGGACGTTTTTCAATGGCAAAAATCAATGAATATTGTAAATGCACAAACTAATTTCTCCGCATTGCAAGGTGCAATTCTGAAATTTTTTGCTTTTTTCTGCTCCTCTTAGCATGATAAAGAAGACTCAGAGTGAGATGCCAGCTCCTTTCATTCAGTCAGTAGCTTCAAACATTTCTGGTATATGAATAACATGATGTTTTTCAATGGCAAAAATCAATGAATATTGTAAATGCACAAACAGTAATTTCTCCGCATTGCAAGGTGCAATTCTGAAATTTTTTGCTTTTTCCTGCTCCTCTTAGCATGATAAAGAAGATTCAAAGAGAGTGAGATGCCAGCTCCTTTCATTCAGTCAGTAGCTTCAATCATTTCAGGACGTTTTTCAATGGCAAAAATCAATGAATATTGTAAATGCACAAACAGTAATTTCTCCGCATTGCAAGGTGCAATTCTGAAATTTTTTGCTTTTTCCTGCTCCTCTTAGCATGATAAACAAGATTCAAAGAGAGTGAGATGCCAGCTCCTTTCATTCAGTCAGTAGCTTCAAACATTTCTGGTATATGAATAACATGATGTTTTTCAATGGCAAAAATCAATGAATATTGTAAATGCACAAACAGTAATTTCTCCGCATTGGAAGGTGCAATTCTGAAATTTTTTGCTTTTTCCTGCTCCTCTTAGCATGATAAAGAAGATTCAAAGAGAGTGAGATGCCAGCTCCTTTCATTCAGTCAGTAGCTTCAATCATTTCTGGACGTTTTTCAATGGCAAAAATCATTGAATATTGTAAATGCACAAACAGTAATTTCTCCGCATTGCAAGGTGCAATTCTGAAATTTTTTGCTTTTTCCTGCTCCTCTTAGCATGATAAAGAAGATTCAAAGAGAGTGAGATGCCAGCTCCTTTCATTCAGTCAGTAGCTTCAATCATTTCTGGTATATGAATAACATGATGTTTTTCAATGGCAAAAATCAATGAATATTGTAAATGCACAAACAGTAATTTCTCCGCATTGCAAGGTGCAATTCTGAAATTTTTTGCTTTTTCCTGCTCCTCTTAGCATGATAAAGAAGATTCAAAGAGAGTGAGATGCCAGCTCCTTTCATTCAGTCAGTAGCTTCAATCATTTCTGGACGTTTTTCAATGGCAAAAATCAATGAATATTGTAAATGCACAAACAGTAATTTCTCCGCATTGCAAGGTGCAATTCTGAAATTTTTTGCTTTTTCCTGCTCCTCTTAGCATGATAAACAAGATTCAAAGAGAGTGAGATGCCAGCTCCTTTCATTCAGTCAGTAGCTTCAATCATTTCTGGACGTTTTTCAATGGCAAAAATCAATGAATATTGTAAATGCACAAACAGTAATTTCTCCGCATTGCAAGGTGCAATTCTGAAATTTTTTGCTTTTTCCTGCTCCTCTTAGCATGATAAAGAAGATTCAAAGAGAGTGAGATGCCAGCTCCTTTCATTCAGTCAGTAGCTTCAAACATTTCTGGTATATGAATAGCATGATGTTTTTCAATGGCAAAAATCAATGAATATTGTAAATGCACAAACAGTAATTTCTCCGCATTGCAAGGTGCAATTCTGAAATTTTTTGCTTTTTCCTGCTCCTCTTAGCATGATAAAGAAGATTCAAAGAGAGTGAGATGCCAGCTCCTTTCATTCAGTCAGTAGCTTCAATCATTTCTGGACGTTTTTCAATGGCAAAAATCATTGAATATTGTAAATGCACAAACAGTAATTTCTCCGCATTGCAAGGTGCAATTCTGAAGTTTTTTGCTTTTTCCTGCTCCTCTTAGCATGATAAAGAAGATTCAAAGAGAGTGAGATGCCAGCTCCTTTCATTCAGTCAGTAGCTTCAATCATTTCTGGTATATGAATAACATGATGTTTTTCAATGGCAAAAATCAATGAATATTGTAAATGCACAAACAGTAATTTCTCCGCATTGCAAGGTGCAATTCTGAAATTTTTTGCTTTTTCCTGCTCCTCTTAGCATGATAAAGAAGATTCAAAGAGAGTGAGATGCCAGCTCCTTTCATTCAGTCAGTAGCTTCAATCATTTCTGGACGTTTTTCAATGGCAAAAATCAATGAATATTGTAAATGCACAAACAGTAATTTCTCCGCATTGCAAGGTGCAATTCTGAATTTTTTTGCTTTTTCCTGCTCCTCTTAGCATGATAAACAAGATTCAAAGAGAGTGAGATGAGAGCTCCTTTCATTCAGTCAGTAGCTTCAATCATTTCTGGATGTTTTTCAATGGCAAAAATCAATGAATATTGTAAATGCACAAACAGTAATTTCTCCGCATTGCAAGGTGCAATTCTGAAATTTTTTGCTTTTTCCTGCTCCTCTTAGCATGATAAAGAAGATTCAAAGAGAGTGAGATGCCAGCTCCTTTCATTCAGCCAGTAGCTTCAAACATTTCTGGTATATGAATAACATGATGTTTTTCAATGGCAAAAATCAATGAATATTGTAAAAGCACAAACAGTAATTTCTCCGCATTGCAAGGTGCAATTCTGAAATTTTTTGCTTTTTCCTGCTCCTCTTAGCATGATAAAGAAGATTCAAAGAGAGTGAGATGCCAGCTCCTTTCATTCAGTCAGTAGCTTCAATCATTTCTGGACGTTTTTCAATGGCAAAAATCAATGAATATTGTAAATGCACAAACAGTAATTTCTCCGCATTGCAAGGTGCAATTCTGAAATTTTTTGCTTTTTCCTGCTCCTCTTAGCATGATAAACAAGATTCAAAGAGAGTGAGATGCCAGCTCCTTTCATTCAGTCAGTAGCTTCAATCATTTCTGGACGTTTTTCAATGGCAAAAATCAATGAATATTGTAAATGCACAAACAGTAATTTCTCCGCATTGCAAGGTGCAATTCTGAAATTTTTTGCTTTTTTCTGCTCCTCTTAGCATGATAAAGAAGACTCAAAGAGAGTGAGATGCCAGCTCCTTTCATTCAGTCAGTAGCTTCAAACATTTCTGGTATATGAATAACATGATGTTTTTCAATGGCAAAAATCAATGAATATTGTAAATGCACAAACAGTAATTTCTCCGCATTGCAAGGTGCAATTCTGAAATTTTTTGCTTTTTCCTGCTCCTCTTAGCATGATAAAGAAGATTCAAAGAGAGTGAGATGCCAGCTCCTTTCATTCAGTCAGTAGCTTCAATCATTTCAGGACGTTTTTCAATGGCAAAAATCAATGAATATTGTAAATGCACAAACAGTAATTTCTCCGCATTGCAAGGTGCAATTCTGAAATTTTTTGCTTTTTCCTGCTCCTCTTAGCATGATAAACAAGATTCAAAGAGAGTGAGATGCCAGCTCCTTTCATTCAGTCAGTAGCTTCAATCATTTCTGGACGTTTTTCAATGGCAAAAATCAATGAATATTGTAAATGCACAAACAGTAATTTCTCCGCATTGCAAGGTGCAATTCTGAAATTTTTTGCTTTTTCCTGCTCCTCTTAGCATGATAAAGAAGATTCAAAGAGAGTGAGATGCCAGCTCCTTTCATTCAGTCAGTAGCTTCAATCATTTCTGGACGTTTTTCAATGGCAAAAATCATTGAATATTGTAAATGCACAAACAGTAATTTCTCCGCATTGCAAGGTGCAATTCTGAAATTTTTTGCTTTTTCCTGCTCCTCTTAGCATGATAAAGAAGATTCAAAGAGAGTGAGATGCCAGCTCCTTTCATTCAGTCAGTAGCTTCAATCATTTCTGGTATATGAATAACATGATGTTTTTCAATGGCAAAAATCAATGAATATTGTAAATGCACAAACAGTAATTTCTCCGCATTGCAAGGTGCAATTCTGAAATTTTTTGCTTTTTCCTGCTCCTCTTAGCATGATAAACAAGATTCAAAGAGAGTGAGATGCCAGCTCCTTTCATTCAGTCAGTAGCTTCAATCATTTCTGGACGTTTTTCAATGGCAAAAATCATTGAATATTGTAAATGCACAAACAGTAATTTCTCCGCATTGCAAGGTGCAATTCTGAAATTTTTTGCTTTTTCCTGCTCCTCTTAGCATGATAAAGAAGATTCAAAGAGAGTGAGATGCCAGCTCCTTTCATTCAGTCAGTAGCTTCAATCATTTCTGGTATATGAATAACGATGTTTTTCAATGGCAAAAATCAATGAATATTGTAAATGCACAAACAGTAATTTCTCCGCATTGCAAGGTGCAATTCTGAAATTTTTTGCTTTTTCCTGCTCCTCTTAGCATGATAAAGAAGATTCAAAGAGAGTGAGATGCCAGCTCCTTTCATTCAGTCAGTAGCTTCAATCATTTCTGGACGTTTTTCAATGGCAAAAATCAATGAATATTGTAAATGCACAAACAGTAATTTCTCCGCATTGCAAGGTGCAATTCTGAAATTTTTTGCTTTTTCCTGCTCCTCTTAGCATGATAAACAAGATTCAAAGAGAGTGAGATGCCAGCTCCTTTCATTCAGTCAGTAGCTTCAATCATTTCTGGACGTTTTTCAATGGCAAAAATCAATGAATATTGTAAATGCACAAACAGTAATTTCTCCGCATTGCAAGGTGCAATTCTGAAATTTTTTGCTTTTTTCTGCTCCTCTTAGCATGATAAAGAAGACTCAAAGAGAGTGAGATGCCAGCTCCTTTCATTCAGTCAGTAGCTTCAAACATTTCTGGTATATGAATAACATGATGTTTTTCAATGGCAAAAATCAATGAATATTGTAAATGCACAAACAGTAATTTCTCCGCATTGCAAGGTGCAATTCTGAAATTTTTTGCTTTTTCCTGCTCCTCTTAGCATGATAAAGAAGATTCAAAGAGAGTGAGATGCCAGCTCCTTTCATTCAGTCAGTAGCTTCAATCATTTCTGGACGTTTTTCAATGGCAAAAATCAATGAATATTGTAAATGCACAAACAGTAATTTCTCCGCATTGCAAGGTGCAATTCTGAAATTTTTTGCTTTTTCCTGCTCCTCTTAGCATGATAAAGAAGATTCAAAGAGAGTGAGATGCCAGCTCCTTTCATTCAGTCAGTAGCTTCAATCATTTCTGGTATATGAATAACATGATGTTTTTCAATGGCAAAAATCAATGAATATTGTAAATGCACAAACAGTAATTTCTCCGCATTGCAAGGTGCAATTCTGAAATTTTTTGCTTTTTCCTGCTCCTCTTAGCATGATAAACAAGATTCAAAGAGAGTGAGATGCCAGCTCCTTTCATTCAGTCAGTAGCTTCAATCATTTCTGGACGTTTTTCAATGGCAAAAATCATTGAATATTGTAAATGCACAAACAGTAATTTCTCCGCATTGCAAGGTGCAATTCTGAAATTTTTTGCTTTTTCCTGCTCCTCTTAGCATGATAAAGAAGATTCAAAGAGAGTGAGATGCCAGCTCCTTTCATTCAGTCAGTAGCTTCAATCATTTCTGGTATATGAATAACGATGTTTTTCAATGGCAAAAATCAATGAATATTGTAAATGCACAAACAGTAATTTCTCCGCATTGCAAGGTGCAATTCTGAAATTTTTTGCTTTTTCCTGCTCCTCTTAGCATGATAAAGAAGATTCAAAGAGAGTGAGATGCCAGCTCCTTTCATTCAGTCAGTAGCTTCAATCATTTCTGGACGTTTTTCAATGGCAAAAATCAATGAATATTGTAAATGCACAAACAGTAATTTCTCCGCATTGCAAGGTGCAATTCTGAAATTTTTTGCTTTTTCCTGCTCCTCTTAGCATGATAAACAAGATTCAAAGAGAGTGAGATGCCAGCTCCTTTCATTCAGTCAGTAGCTTCAATCATTTCTGGACGTTTTTCAATGGCAAAAATCAATGAATATTGTAAATGCACAAACAGTAATTTCTCCGCATTGCAAGGTGCAATTCTGAAATTTTTTGCTTTTTTCTGCTCCTCTTAGCATGATAAAGAAGACTCAAAGAGAGTGAGATGCCAGCTCCTTTCATTCAGTCAGTAGCTTCAAACATTTCTGGTATATGAATAACATGATGTTTTTCAATGGCAAAAATCAATGAATATTGTAAATGCACAAACAGTAATTTCTCCGCATTGCAAGGTGCAATTCTGAAATTTTTTGCTTTTTCCTGCTCCTCTTAGCATGATAAAGAAGATTCAAAGAGAGTGAGATGCCAGCTCCTTTCATTCAGTCAGTAGCTTCAATCATTTCTGGACGTTTTTCAATGGCAAAAATCAATGAATATTGTAAATGCACAAACAGTAATTTCTCCGCATTGCAAGGTGCAATTCTGAAATTTTTTGCTTTTTCCTGCTCCTCTTAGCATGATAAAGAAGATTCAAAGAGAGAGAGATGCCAGCTCCTTTCATTCAGTCAGTAGCTTCAATCATTTCTGGTATATGAATAACATGATGTTTTTCAATGGCAAAAATCAATGAATATTGTAAATGCACAAGCAGTAATTTCTCCGCATTGCAAGGTGCAATTCTGAAATTTTTTGCTTTTTTCTGCTCCTCTTAGCATGATAAAGAAGACTCAAAGAGAGTGAGATGCCAGCTCCTTTCATTCAGTCAGTAGCTTCAAACATTTCTGGTATATGAATAACATGATGTTTTTCAATGGCAAAAATCAATGAATATTGTAAATGCACAAACAGTAATTTCTCCGCATTGCAAGGTGCAATTCTGAAATTTTTTGCTTTTTCCTGCTCCTCTTAGCATGATAAAGAAGATTCAAAGAGAGTGAGATGCCAGCTCCTTTCATTCAGTCAGTAGCTTCAATCATTTCTGGACGTTTTTCAATGGCAAAAATCATTGAATATTGTAAATGCACAAACAGTAATTTCTCCGCATTGCAAGGTGCAATTCTGAAATTTTTTGCTTTTTCCTGCTCCTCTTAGCATGATAAAGAAGATTCAAAGAGAGTGAGATGCCAGCTCCTTTCATTCAGTCAGTAGCTTCAATCATTTCTGGACGTTTTTCAATGGCAAAAATCAATGAATATTGTAAATGCACAAACAGTAATTTCTCCGCATTGCAAGGTGCAATTCTGAAATTTTTTGCTTTTTCCTGCTCCTCTTAGCATGATAAACAAGATTCAAAGAGAGTGAGATGCCAGCTCCTTTCATTCAGTCAGTAGCTTCAATCATTTCTGGACGTTTTTCAATGGCAAAAATCAATGAATATTGTAAATGCACAAACAGTAATTTCTCCGCATTGCAAGGTGCAATTCTGAAATTTTTTGCTTTTTCCTGCTCCTCTTAGCATGATAAAGAAGATTCAAAGAGAGTGAGATGCCAGCTCCTTTCATTCAGTCAGTAGCTTCAAACATTTCTGGTATATGAATAGCATGATGTTTTTCAATGGCAAAAATCAATGAATATTGTAAATGCACAAACAGTAATTTCTCCGCATTGCAAGGTGCAATTCTGAAATTTTTTGCTTTTTCCTGCTCCTCTTAGCATGATAAAGAAGATTCAAAGAGAGTGAGATGCCAGCTCCTTTCATTCAGTCAGTAGCTTCAATCATTTCTGGACGTTTTTCAATGGCAAAAATCATTGAATATTGTAAATGCACAAACAGTAATTTCTCCGCATTGCAAGGTGCAATTCTGAAATTTTTTGCTTTTTCCTGCTCCTCTTAGCATGATAAAGAAGATTCAAAGAGAGTGAGATGCCAGCTCCTTTCATTCAGTCAGTAGCTTCAATCATTTCTGGTATATGAATAACATGATGTTTTTCAATGGCAAAAATCAATGAATATTGTAAATGCACAAACAGTAATTTCTCCGCATTGCAAGGTGCAATTCTGAAATTTTTTGCTTTTTCCTGCTCCTCTTAGCATGATAAAGAAGATTCAAAGAGAGTGAGATGCCAGCTCCTTTCATTCAGTCAGTAGCTTCAATCATTTCTGGACGTTTTTCAATGGCAAAAATCAATGAATATTGTAAATGCACAAACAGTAATTTCTCCGCATTGCAAGGTGCAATTCTGAATTTTTTTGCTTTTTCCTGCTCCTCTTAGCATGATAAACAAGATTCAAAGAGAGTGAGATGAGAGCTCCTTTCATTCAGTCAGTAGCTTCAATCATTTCTGGATGTTTTTCAATGGCAAAAATCAATGAATATTGTAAATGCACAAACAGTAATTTCTCCGCATTGCAAGGTGCAATTCTGAAATTTTTTGCTTTTTCCTGCTCCTCTTAGCATGATAAAAAAGATTCAAAGAGAGTGAGATGCCAGCTCCTTTCATTCAGTCAGTAGCTTCAAACATTTCTGGTATATGAATAACATGATGTTTTTCAATGGCAAAAATCAATGAATATTGTAAATGCACAAACAGTAATTTCTCCGCATTGGAAGGTGCAATTCTGAAATTTTTTGCTTTTTCCTGCTCCTCTTAGCATGATAAAGAAGATTCAAAGAGAGTGAGATGCCAGCTCCTTTCATTCAGTCAGTAGCTTCAATCATTTCTGGACGTTTTTCAATGGCAAAAATCATTGAATATTGTAAATGCACAAACAGTAATTTCTCCGCATTGCAAGGTGCAATTCTGAAATTTTTTGCTTTTTCCTGCTCCTCTTAGCATGATAAAGAAGATTCAAAGAGAGTGAGATGCCAGCTCCTTTCATTCAGTCAGTAGCTTCAATCATTTCTGGTATATGAATAACATGATGTTTTTCAATGGCAAAAATCAATGAATATTGTAAATGCACAAACAGTAATTTCTCCGCATTGCAAGGTGCAATTCTGAAATTTTTTGCTTTTTCCTGCTCCTCTTAGCATGATAAAGAAGATTCAAAGAGAGTGAGATGCCAGCTCCTTTCATTCAGTCAGTAGCTTCAATCATTTCTGGACGTTTTTCAATGGCAAAAATCAATGAATATTGTAAATGCACAAACAGTAATTTCTCCGCATTGCAAGGTGCAATTCTGAAATTTTTTGCTTTTTCCTGCTCCTCTTAGCATGATAAACAAGATTCAAAGAGAGTGAGATGCCAGCTCCTTTCATTCAGTCAGTAGCTTCAATCATTTCTGGACGTTTTTCAATGGCAAAAATCAATGAATATTGTAAATGCACAAACAGCAGTAATTTCTCCGCATTGCAAGGTGCAATTCTGAAATTTTTTGCTTTTTCCTGCTCCTCTTAGCATGATAAAGAAGATTCAAAGAGAGTGAGATGCCAGCTCCTTTCATTCAGTCAGTAGCTTCAAACATTTCTGGTATATGAATAGCATGATGTTTTTCAATGGCAAAAATCAATGAATATTGTAAATGCACAAACAGTAATTTCTCCGCATTGCAAGGTGCAATTCTGAAATTTTTTGCTTTTTCCTGCTCCTCTTAGCATGATAAAGAAGATTCAAAGAGAGTGAGATGCCAGCTCCTTTCATTCAGTCAGTAGCTTCAATCATTTCTGGACGTTTTTCAATGGCAAAAATCATTGAATATTGTAAATGCACAAACAGTAATTTCTCCGCATTGCAAGGTGCAATTCTGAAATTTTTTGCTTTTTCCTGCTCCTCTTAGCATGATAAAGAAGATTCAAAGAGAGTGAGATGCCAGCTCCTTTCATTCAGTCAGTAGCTTCAATCATTTCTGGTATATGAATAACATGATGTTTTTCAATGGCAAAAATCAATGAATATTGTAAATGCACAAACAGTAATTTCTCCGCATTGCAAGGTGCAATTCTGAAATTTTTTGCTTTTTCCTGCTCCTCTTAGCATGATAAAGAAGATTCAAAGCGAGTGAGATGCCAGCTCCTTTCATTCAGTCAGTAGCTTCAATCATTTCTGGACGTTTTTCAATGGCAAAAATCAATGAATATTGTAAATGCACAAACAGTAATTTCTCCGCATTGCAAGGTGCAATTCTGAATTTTTTTGCTTTTTCCTGCTCCTCTTAGCATGATAAACAAGATTCAAAGAGAGTGAGATGAGAGCTCCTTTCATTCAGTCAGTAGCTTCAATCATTTCTGGATGTTTTTCAATGGCAAAAATCAATGAATATTGTAAATGCACAAACAGTAATTTCTCCGCATTGCAAGGTGCAATTCTGAAATTTTTTGCTTTTTCCTGCTCCTCTTAGCATGATAAAGAAGATTCAAAGAGAGTGAGATGCCAGCTCCTTTCATTCAGTCAGTAGCTTCAAACATTTCTGGTATATGAATAACATGATGTTTTTCAATGGCAAAAATCAATGAATATTGTAAATGCACAAACAGTAATTTCTCCGCATTGCAAGGTGCAATTCTGAAATTTTTTGCTTTTTCCTGCTCCTCTTAGCATGATAAAGAAGATTCAAAGAGAGTGAGATGCCAGCTCCTTTCATTCAGTCAGTAGCTTCAATCATTTCTGGACGTTTTTCAATGGCAAAAATCAATGAATATTGTAAATGCACAAACAGTAATTTCTCCGCATTGCAAGGTGCAATTCTGAAATTTTTTGCTTTTTCCTGCTCCTCTTAGCATGATAAACAAGATTCAAAGAGAGTGAGATGCCAGCTCCTTTCATTCAGTCAGTAGCTTCAATCATTTCTGGACGTTTTTCAATGGCAAAAATCAATGAATATTGTAAATGCACAAACAGTAATTTCTCCGCATTGCAAGGTGCAATTCTGAAATTTTTTGCTTTTTTCTGCTCCTCTTAGCATGATAAAGAAGATTCAAAGAGAGTGAGATGCCAGCTCCTTTCATTCAGTCAGTAGCTTCAATCATTTCTGGACGTTTTTCAATGGCAAAAATAAATGAATATTGTAAATGCACAAACAGTAATTTCTCCGCATTGCAAGGTGCAATTCTGAAATTTTTTGCTTTTTCCTGCTCCTCTTAGCATGATAAAGAAGATTCAAAGAGAGTGAGATGCCAGCTCCTTTCATTCAGTCAGTAGCTTCAAACATTTCTGGTATATGAATAACATGATGTTTTTCAATGGCAAAAATCAATGAATATTGTAAATGCACAAACAGTAATTTCTCCGCATTGCAAGGTGCAATTCTGAAATTTTTTGCTTTTTCCTGCTCCTCTTAGCATGATAAAGAAGATTCAAAGAGAGTGAGATGCCAGCTCCTTTCATTCAGTCAGTAGCTTCAATCATTTCTGGTATATGAATAACATGATGTTTTTCAAAGGCAAAAATCAATGAATATTGTAAATGCACAAACAGTAATTTCTCCGCATTGCAAGGTGCAATTCTGAAATTTTTTGCTTTTTCCTGCTCCTCTTAGCATGGTAAAGAAGATTCAAAGAGAGTGAGATGCCAGCTCCTTTCATTCAGTCAGTAGCTTCAATCATTTCTGGACGTTTTTCAATGGCAAAAATCATTGAATATTGTAAATGCACAAACAGTAATTTCTCCGCATTGCAAGGTGCAATTCTGAAATTTTTGCTTTTTCCTGCTCCTCTTAGCATGATAAACAAGATTCAAAGAGAGTGAGATGCCAGCTCCTTTCATTCAGTCAGTAGCTTCAATCATTTCTGGACGTTTTTCAATGGCAAAAATCAATGAATATTGTAAATGCACAAACAGTAATTTCTCCGCATTGCAAGGTGCAATTCTGAAATTTTTTGCTTTTTCCTGCTCCTCTTAGCATGATAAAGAAGATTCAAAGAGAGTGAGATGCCAGCTCCTTTCATTCAGTCAGTAGCTTCAATCATTTCTGGACGTTTTTCAATGGCAAAAATCAATGAATATTGTAAATGCACAAACAGTAATTTCTCCGCATTGCAAGGTGCAATTCTGAAATTTTTTGCTTTTTCCTGCTCCTCTTAGCATGATAAACAAGATTCAAAGAGAGTGAGATGCCAGCTCCTTTCATTCAGTCAGTAGCTTCAATCATTTCTGGACGTTTTTCAATGGCAAAAATCATTGAATATTGTAAATGCACAAACAGTAATTTCTCCGCATTGCAAGGTGCAATTCTGAAATTTTTTGCTTTTTCCTGCTCCTCTTAGCATGATAAAGAAGATTCAAAGAGAGTGAGATGCCAGCTCCTTTCATTCAGTCAGTAGCTTCAATCATTTCTGGAATATGAATAACATGATGTTTTTCAATGGCAAAAATCAATGAATATTGTAAATGCACAAACAGTAATTTCTCCGCATTGCAAGGTGCAATTCTGAAATTTTTTGCTTTTTCCTGCTCCTCTTAGCATGATAAAGAAGATTCAAAGAGAGTGAGATGCCAGCTCCTTTCATTCAGTCAGTAGCTTCAATCATTTCTGGAATATGAATAACATGATGTTTTTCAATGGCAAAAATCAATGAATATTGTAAATGCACAAACAGTAATTTCTCCGCATTGCAAGGTGCAATTCTGAAATTTTTTGCTTTTTCCTGCTCCTCTTAGCATGGTAAAGAAGATTCAAAGAGAGTGAGATGCCAGCTCCTTTCATTCAGTCAGTAGCTTCAATCATTTCTGGACGTTTTTCAATGGCAAAAATCATTGAATATTGTAAATGCACAAACAGTAATTTCTCCGCATTGCAAGGTGCAATTCTGAAATTTTTGCTTTTTCCTGCTCCTCTTAGCATGATAAACAAGATTCAAAGAGAGTGAGATGCCAGCTCCTTTCATTCAGTCAGTAGCTTCAATCATTTCTGGACGTTTTTCAATGGCAAAAATCAATGAATATTGTAAATGCACAAACAGTAATTTCTCCGCATTGCAAGGTGCAATTCTGAAATTTTTTGCTTTTTCCTGCTCCTCTTAGCATGATAAAGAAGATTCAAAGAGAGTGAGATGCCAGCTCCTTTCATTCAGTCAGTAGCTTCAATCATTTCTGGACGTTTTTCAATGGCAAAAATCAATGAATATTGTAAATGCACAAACAGTAATTTCTCCGCATTGCAAGGTGCAATTCTGAAATTTTTTGCTTTTTCCTGCTCCTCTTAGCATGATAAACAAGATTCAAAGAGAGTGAGATGCCAGCTCCTTTCATTCAGTCAGTAGCTTCAATCATTTCTGGACGTTTTTCAATGGCAAAAATCAATGAATATTGTAAATGCACAAACAGTAATTTCTCCGCATTGCAAGGTGCAATTCTGAAATTTTTTGCTTTTTCCTGCTCCTCTTAGCATGATAAAGAAGATTCAAAGAGAGTGAGATGCCAGCTCCTTTCATTCAGTCAGTAGCTTCAATCATTTCTGGTATATGAATAACATGATGTTTTTCAATGGCAAAAATCAATGAATATTGTAAATGCACAAACAGTAATTTCTCCGCATTGCAAGGTGCAATTCTGAAATTTTTTGCTTTTTCCTGCTCCTCTTAGCATGATAAAGAAGATTCAAAGAGAGTGAGATGCCAGCTCCTTTCATTCAGTCAGTAGCTTCAATCATTTCTGGACGTTTTTCAATGGCAAAAATCAATGAATATTGTAAATGCACAAACAGTAATTTCTCCGCATTGCAAGGTGCAATTCTGAATTTTTTTGCTTTTTCCTGCTCCTCTTAGCATGATAAACAAGATTCAAAGAGAGTGAGATGAGAGCTCCTTTCATTCAGTCAGTAGCTTCAATCATTTCTGGATGTTTTTCAATGGCAAAAATCAATGAATATTGTAAATGCACAAACAGTAATTTCTCCGCATTGCAAGGTGCAATTCTGAAATTTTTTGCTTTTTCCTGCTCCTCTTAGCATGATAAAGAAGATTCAAAGAGAGTGAGATGCCAGCTCCTTTCATTCAGTCAGTAGCTTCAAACATTTCTGGTATATGAATAACATGATGTTTTTCAATGGCAAAAATCAATGAATATTGTAAATGCACAAACAGTAATTTCTCCGCATTGCAAGGTGCAATTCTGAAATTTTTTGCTTTTTCCTGCTCCTCTTAGCATGATAAAGAAGATTCAAAGAGAGTGAGATGCCAGCTCCTTTCATTCAGTCAGTAGCTTCAATCATTTCTGGACGTTTTTCAATGGCAAAAATCAATGAATATTGTAAATGCACAAACAGTAATTTCTCCGCATTGCAAGGTGCAATTCTGAAATTTTTTGCTTTTTCCTGCTCCTCTTAGCATGATAAACAAGATTCAAAGAGAGTGAGATGCCAGCTCCTTTCATTCAGTCAGTAGCTTCAATCATTTCTGGACGTTTTTCAATGGCAAAAATCAATGAATATTGTAAATGCACAAACAGTAATTTCTCCGCATTGCAAGGTGCAATTCTGAAATTTTTTGCTTTTTTCTGCTCCTCTTAGCATGATAAAGAAGATTCAAAGAGAGTGAGATGCCAGCTCCTTTCATTCAGTCAGTAGCTTCAATCATTTCTGGACGTTTTTCAATGGCAAAAATAAATGAATATTGTAAATGCACAAACAGTAATTTCTCCGCATTGCAAGGTGCAATTCTGAAATTTTTTGCTTTTTCCTGCTCCTCTTAGCATGATAAAGAAGATTCAAAGAGAGTGAGATGCCAGCTCCTTTCATTCAGTCAGTAGCTTCAAACATTTCTGGTATATGAATAACATGATGTTTTTCAATGGCAAAAATCAATGAATATTGTAAATGCACAAACAGTAATTTCTCCGCATTGCAAGGTGCAATTCTGAAATTTTTTGCTTTTTCCTGCTCCTCTTAGCATGATAAAGAAGATTCAAAGAGAGTGAGATGCCAGCTCCTTTCATTCAGTCAGTAGCTTCAATCATTTCTGGTATATGAATAACATGATGTTTTTCAAAGGCAAAAATCAATGAATATTGTAAATGCACAAACAGTAATTTCTCCGCATTGCAAGGTGCAATTCTGAAATTTTTTGCTTTTTCCTGCTCCTCTTAGCATGGTAAAGAAGATTCAAAGAGAGTGAGATGCCAGCTCCTTTCATTCAGTCAGTAGCTTCAATCATTTCTGGACGTTTTTCAATGGCAAAAATCATTGAATATTGTAAATGCACAAACAGTAATTTCTCCGCATTGCAAGGTGCAATTCTGAAATTTTTGCTTTTTCCTGCTCCTCTTAGCATGATAAACAAGATTCAAAGAGAGTGAGATGCCAGCTCCTTTCATTCAGTCAGTAGCTTCAATCATTTCTGGACGTTTTTCAATGGCAAAAATCAATGAATATTGTAAATGCACAAACAGTAATTTCTCCGCATTGCAAGGTGCAATTCTGAAATTTTTTGCTTTTTCCTGCTCCTCTTAGCATGATAAAGAAGATTCAAAGAGAGTGAGATGCCAGCTCCTTTCATTCAGTCAGTAGCTTCAATCATTTCTGGACGTTTTTCAATGGCAAAAATCAATGAATATTGAAAATGCACAAACAGTAATTTCTCCGCATTGCAAGGTGCAATTCTGAAATTTTTTGCTTTTTCCTGCTCCTCTTAGCATGATAAACAAGATTCAAAGAGAGTGAGATGCCAGCTCCTTTCATTCAGTCAGTAGCTTCAATCATTTCTGGACGTTTTTCAATGGCAAAAATCATTGAATATTGTAAATGCACAAACAGTAATTTCTCCGCATTGCAAGGTGCAATTCTGAAATTTTTTGCTTTTTCCTGCTCCTCTTAGCATGATAAAGAAGATTCAAAGAGAGTGAGATGCCAGCTCCTTTCATTCAGTCAGTAGCTTCAATCATTTCTGGAATATGAATAACATGATGTTTTTCAATGGCAAAAATCAATGAATATTGTAAATGCACAAACAGTAATTTCTCCGCATTGCAAGGTGCAATTCTGAAATTTTTTGCTTTTTCCTGCTCCTCTTAGCATGATAAAGAAGATTCAAAGAGAGTGAGATGCCAGCTCCTTTCATTCAGTCAGTAGCTTCAATCATTTCTGGAATATGAATAACATGATGTTTTTCAATGGCAAAAATCAATGAATATTGTAAATGCACAAACAGTAATTTCTCCGCATTGCAAGGTGCAATTCTGAAATTTTTTGCTTTTTCCTGCTCCTCTTAGCATGGTAAAGAAGATTCAAAGAGAGTGAGATGCCAGCTCCTTTCATTCAGTCAGTAGCTTCAATCATTTCTGGACGTTTTTCAATGGCAAAAATCATTGAATATTGTAAATGCACAAACAGTAATTTCTCCGCATTGCAAGGTGCAATTCTGAAATTTTTGCTTTTTCCTGCTCCTCTTAGCATGATAAACAAGATTCAAAGAGAGTGAGATGCCAGCTCCTTTCATTCAGTCAGTAGCTTCAATCATTTCTGGACGTTTTTCAATGGCAAAAATCAATGAATATTGTAAATGCACAAACAGTAATTTCTCCGCATTGCAAGGTGCAATTCTGAAATTTTTTGCTTTTTCCTGCTCCTCTTAGCATGATAAAGAAGATTCAAAGAGAATGAGATGCCAGCTCCTTTCATTCAGTCAGTAGCTTCAATCATTTCTGGACGTTTTTCAATGGCAAAAATCAATGAATATTGTAAATGCACAAACAGTAATTTCTCCGCATTGCAAGGTGCAATTCTGAAATTTTTTGCTTTTTCCTGCTCCTCTTAGCATGATAAACAAGATTCAAAGAGAGTGAGATGCCAGCTCCTTTCATTCAGTCAGTAGCTTCAATCATTTCTGGACGTTTTTCAATGGCAAAAATCAATGAATATTGTAAATGCACAAACAGTAATTTCTCCGCATTGCAAGGTGCAATTCTGAAATTTTTTGCTTTTTCCTGCTCCTCTTAGCATGATAAAGAAGATTCAAAGAGAGTGAGATGCCAGCTCCTTTCATTCAGTCAGTAGCTTCAATCATTTCTGGACGTTTTTCAATGGCAAAAATCAATGAATATTGTAAATGCACAAACAGTAATTTCTCCGCATTGCAAGGTGCAATTCTGAAATTTTTTGCTTTTTCCTGCTCCTCTTAGCATGATAAAGAAGATTCAAAGAGAGTGAGATGCCAGCTCCTTTCATTCAGTCAGTAGCTTCAATCATTTCTGGAATATGAATAACATGATGTTTTTCAATGGCAAAAATCAATGAATATTGTAAATGCACAAACAGTAATTTCTCCGCATTGCAAGGTGCAATTCTGAAATTTTTTGCTTTTTCCTGCTCCTCTTAGCATGATAAAGAAGATTCAAAGAGAGTGAGATGCCAGCTCCTTTCATTCAGTCAGTAGCTTCAATCATTTCTGGACGTTTTTCAATGGCAAAAATCATTGAATATTGTAAATGCACAAACAGTAATTTCTCCGCATTGCAAGGTGCAATTCTGAAATTTTTTGCTTTTTCCTGCTCCTCTTAGCATGATAAAGAAGATTCAAAGAGAGTGAGATGCCAGCTCCTTTCATTCAGTCAGTAGCTTCAATCATTTCTGGTATATGAATAACATGATGTTTTTCAATGGCAAAAATCAATGAATATTGTAAATGCACAAACAGTAATTTCTCCGCATTGCACGGTGCAATTCTGAAATTTTTTGCTTTTTCCTGCTCCTCTTAGCATGATAAAGAAGATTCAAAGAGAGTGAGATGCCAGCTCCTTTCATTCAGTCAGTAGCTTCAATCATTTCTGGACGTTTTTCAATGGCAAAAATCAATGAATATTGTAAATGCACAAACAGTAATTTCTCCGCATTGCAAGGTGCAATTCTGAAATTTTTTGCTTTTTCCTGCTCCTCTTAGCGTGATAAACAAGATTCAAAGAGAGTGAGATGCCAGCTCTTTTCATTCAGTCAGTAGCTTCAATCATTTCTGGACGTTTTTCAATGGCAAAAATCAATGAATATTGTAAATGCACAAACAGTAATTTCTCCGCATTGCAAGGTGCAATTCTGAAATTTTTTGCTTTTTCCTGCTCCTCTTAGCATGATAAAGAAGATTCAAAGAGAGTGAGATGCCAGCTCCTTTCATTCAGTCAGTAGCTTCAATCATTTCTGGTATATGAATAACATGATGTTTTTCAATGGCAAAAATCAATGAATATTGTAAATGCACAAACAGTAATTTCTCCGCATTGCAAGGTGCAATTCTGAAATTTTTTGCTTTTTCCTGCTCCTCTTAGCATGATAAAGAAGATTCAAAGAGAGTGAGATGCCAGCTCCTTTCATTGTCAGTAGCTTCAATCATTTCTGGACGTTTTTCAATGGCAAAAATCAATGAATATTGTAAATGCACAAACAGTAATTTCTCCGCATTGCAAGGTGCAATTCTGAAATTTTTTGCTTTTTCCTGCTCCTCTTAGCATGATAAACAAGATTCAAAGAGAGTGAGATGCCAGCTCCTTTCATTCAGTCAGTAGCTTCAATCATTTCTGGACGTTTTTCAATGGCAAAAATCAATGAATATTGTAAATGCACAAACAGTAATTTCTCCGCATTGCAAGGTGCAATTCTGAAATTTTTTGCTTTTTTCTGCTCCTCTTAGCATGATAAAGAAGACTCAAAGAGAGTGAGATGCCAGCTCCTTTCATTCAGTCAGTAGCTTCAAACATTTCTGGTATATGAATAACATGATGTTTTTCAATGGCAAAAATCAATGAATATTGTAAATGCACAAACAGTAATTTCTCCGCATTGCAAGGTGCAATTCTGAAATTTTTTGCTTTTTCCTGCTCCTCTTAGCATGATAAAGAAGATTCAAAGAGAGTGAGATGCCAGCTCCTTTCATTCAGTCAGTAGCTTCAATCATTTCTGGACGTTTTTCAATGGCAAAAATCAATGAATATTGTAAATGCACAAACAGTAATTTCTCCGCATTGCAAGGTGCAATTCTGAAATTTTTTGCTTTTTCCTGCTCCTCTTAGCATGATAAACAAGATTCAAAGAGAGTGAGATGCCAGCTCCTTTCATTCAGTCAGTAGCTTCAATCATTTCTGGACGTTTTTCAATGGCAAAAATCAATGAATATTGTAAATGCACAAACAGTAATTTCTCCGCATTGCAAGGTGCAATTCTGAAATTTTTTGCTTTTTCCTGCTCCTCTTAGCATGATAAAGAAGATTCAAAGAGAGTGAGATGCCAGCTCCTTTCATTCAGTCAGTAGCTACAATCATTTCTGGACGTTTTTCAATGGCAAAAATCAATGAATATTGTAAATGCACAAACAGTAATTTCTCCGCATTGCAAGGTGCAATTCTGAAATTTTTTGCTTTTTCCTGCTCCTCTTAGCATGATAAAGAAGATTCAAAGAGAGTGAGATGCCAGCTCCTTTCATTCAGTCAGTAGCTTCAAACATTTCTGGTATATGAATAACATGATGTTTTTCAATGGCAAAAATCAATGAATATTGTAAATGCACAAACAGTAATTTCTCCGCATTGCAAGGTGCAATTCTGAAATTTTTTGCTTTTTCCTGCTCCTCTTAGCATGATAAAGAAGATTCAAAGAGAGTGAGATGCCAGCTCCTTTCATTCAGTCAGTAGCTTCAATCATTTCTGGACGTTTTTCAATGGCAAAAATCATTGAATATTGTAAATGCACAAACAGTAATTTCTCCGCATTGCAAGGTGCAATTCTGAAATTTTTTGCTTTTTTCCTGCTCCTCTTAGCATGATAAAGAAGATTCAAAGAGAGTGAGATGCCAGCTCCTTTCATTCAGTCAGTAGCTTCAATCATTTCTGGAATATGAATAACATGATGTTTTTCAATGGCAAAAATCAATGAATATTGTAAATGCACAAACAGTAATTTCTCCGCATTGCAAGGTGCAATTCTGAAATTTTTTGCTTTTTCCTGCTCCTCTTAGCATGATAAAGAAGATTCAAAGAGAGTGAGATGCCAGCTCCTTTCATTCAGTCAGTAGCTTCAATCATTTCTGGACGTTTTTCAATGGCAAAAATCAATGAATATTGTAAATGCACAAACAGTAATTTCTCCGCATTGCAAGATGCAATTCTGAAATTTTTTGCTTTTTCCTGCTCCTCTTAGCATGATAAACAAGATTCAAAGAGAGTGAGATGCCAGCTCCTTTCATTCAGTCAGTAGCTTCAATCATTTCTGGACGTTTTTCAATGGCAAAAATCAATGAATATTGTAAATGCACAAACAGTAATTTCTCCGCATTGCAAGGTGCAATTCTGAAATTTTTTGCTTTTTCCTGCTCCTCATAGCATGATAAAGAAGATTCAAAGAGAGTGAGATGCCAGCTCCTTTCATTCAGTCAGTAGCTACAATCATTTCTGGACGTTTTTCAATGGCAAAAATCAATGAATATTGTAAATGCACAAACAGTAATTTCTCCGCATTGCAAGGTGCAATTCTGAAATTTTTTGCTTTTTCCTGCTCCTCTTAGCATGATAAAGAAGATTCAAAGAGAGTGAGATGCCAGCTCCTTTCATTCAGTCAGTAGCTTCAAACATTTCTGGTATATGAATAACATGATGTTTTTCAATGGCAAAAATCAATGAATATTGTAAATGCACAAACAGTAATTTCTCCGCATTGCAAGGTGCAATTCTGAAATTTTTTGCTTTTTCCTGCTCCTCTTAGCATGATAAAGAAGATTCAAAGAGAGTGAGATGCCAGCTCCTTTCATTCAGTCAGTAGCTTCAATCATTTCTGGACGTTTTTCAATGGCAAAAATCATTGAATATTGTAAATGCACAAACAGTAATTTCTCCGCATTGCAAGGTGCAATTCTGAAATTTTTTGCTTTTTCCTGCTCCTCTTAGCATGATAAAGAAGATTCAAAGAGAGTGAGATGCCAGCTCCTTTCATTCAGTCAGTAGCTTCAAACATTTCTGGTATATGAATAACATGATGTTTTTCAATGGCAAAAATCAATGAATATTGTAAATGCACAAACAGTAATTTCTCCGCATTGCAAGGTGCAATTCTGAAATTTTTTGCTTTTTCCTGCTCCTCTTAGCATGATAAAGAAGATTCAAAGAGAGTGAGATGCCAGCTCCTTTCATTCAGTCAGTAGCTTCAATCATTTCTGGACGTTTTTCAATGGCAAAAATCATTGAATATTGTAAATGCACAAACAGTAATTTCTCCGCATTGCAAGGTGCAATTCTGAAATTTTTTGCTTTTTCCTGCTCCTCTTAGCATGATAAAGAAGATTCAAAGAGAGTGAGATGCCAGCTCCTTTCATTCAGTCAGTAGCTTCAATCATTTCTGGAATATGAATAACATGATGTTTTTCAATGGCAAAAATCAATGAATATTGTAAATGCACAAACAGTAATTTCTCCGCATTGCAAGGTGCAATTCTGAAATTTTTTGCTTTTTCCTGCTCCTCTTAGCATGATAAAGAAGATTCAAAGAGAGTGAGATGCCAGCTCCTTTCATTCAGTCAGTAGCTTCAATCATTTCTGGACGTTTTTCAATGGCAAAAATCATTGAATATTGTAAATGCACAAACAGTAATTTCTCCGCATTGCAAGGTGCAATTCTGAAATTTTTTGCTTTTTCCTGCTCCTCTTAGCATGATAAAGAAGATTCAAAGAGAGTGAGATGCCAGCTCCTTTCATTCAGTCAGTAGCTTCAATCATTTCTGGTATATGAATAACATGATGTTTTTCAATGGCAAAAATCAATGAATATTGTAAATGCACAAACAGTAATTTCTTCGCATTGCAAGGTGCAATTCTGAAATTTTTTGCTTTTTCCTGCTCCTCTTAGCATGATAAAGAAGATTCAAAGAGAGTGAGATGCCAGCTCCTTTCATTCAGTCAGTAGCTTCAATCATTTCTGGACGTTTTTCAATGGCAAAAATCAATGAATATTGTAAATGCACAAACAGTAATTTCTCCGCATTGCAAGGTGCAATTCTGAAATTTTTTGCTTTTTCCTGCTCCTCTTAGCGTGATAAAGAAGATTCAAAGAGAGTGAGATGCCAGCTCTTTTCATTCAGTCAGTAGCTTCAATCATTTCTGGACGTTTTTCAATGGCAAAAATCAATGAATATTGTAAATGCACAAACAGTAATTTCTCCGCATTGCAAGGTGCAATTCTGAAATTTTTGCTTTTTCCTGCTCCTCTTAGCATGATAAAGAAGATTCAAAGAGAGTGAGATGCCAGCTCCTTTCATTCAGTCAGTAGCTTCAAACATTTCTGGTATATGAATAACATGATGTTTTTCAATGGCAAAAATCAATGAATATTGTAAATGCACAAACAGTAATTTCTCCGCATTGCAAGGTGCAATTCTGAAATTTTTTGCTTTTTCCTGCTCCTCTTAGCATGATAAAGAAGATTCAAAGAGAGTGAGATGCCAGCTCCTTTCATTCAGTCAGTAGCTTCAATCATTTCTGGACGTTTTTCAATGGCAAAAATCATTGAATATTGTAAATGCACAAACAGTAATTTCTCCGCATTGCAAGGTGCAATTCTGAAATTTTTTGCTTTTTCCTGCTCCTCTTAGCATGATAAAGAAGATTCAAAGAGAGTGAGATGCCAGCTCCTTTCATTCAGTCAGTAGCTTCAATCATTTCTGGAATATGAATAACATGATGTTTTTCAATGGCAAAAATCAATGAATATTGTAAATGCACAAACAGTAATTTCTCCGCATTGCAAGGTGCAATTCTGAAATTTTTTGCTTTTTCCTGCTCCTCTTAGCATGATAAAGAAGATTCAAAGAGAGTGAGATGCCAGCTCCTTTCATTCAGTCAGTAGCTTCAATCATTTCTGGACGTTTTTCAATGGCAAAAATCATTGAATATTGTAAATGCACAAACAGTAATTTCTCCGCATTGCAAGGTGCAATTCTGAAATTTTTTGCTTTTTCCTGCTCCTCTTAGCATGATAAAGAAGATTCAAAGAGAGTGAGATGCCAGCTCCTTTCATTCAGTCAGTAGCTTCAATCATTTCTGGAATATGAATAACATGATGTTTTTCAATGGCAAAAATCAATGAATATTGTAAATGCACAAACAGTAATTTCTCCGCATTGCAAGGTGCAATTCTGAAATTTTTTGCTTTTTCCTGCTCCTCTTAGCATGATAAAGAAGATTCAAAGAGAGTGAGATGCCAGCTCCTTTCATTCAGTCAGTAGCTTCAATCATTTCTGGACGTTTTTCAATGGCAAAAATCATTGAATATTGTAAATGCACAAACAGTAATTTCTCCGCATTGCAAGGTGCAATTCTGAAATTTTTTGCTTTTTCCTGCTCCTCTTAGCATGATAAAGAAGATTCAAAGAGAGTGAGATGCCAGCTCCTTTCATTCAGTCAGTAGCTTCAATCATTTCTGGTATATGAATAACATGATGTTTTTCAATGGCAAAAATCAATGAATATTGTAAATGCACAAACAGTAATTTCTCCGCATTGCAAGGTGCAATTCTGAAATTTTTTGCTTTTTCCTGCTCCTCTTAGCATGATAAAGAAGATTCAAAGAGAGTGAGATGCCAGCTCCTTTCATTCAGTCAGTAGCTTCAATCATTTCTGGACGTTTTTCAATGGCAAAAATCAATGAATATTGTAAATGCACAAACAGTAATTTCTCCGCATTGCAAGGTGCAATTCTGAAATTTTTTGCTTTTTCCTGCTCCTCTTAGCGTGATAAACAAGATTCAAAGAGAGTGAGATGCCAGCTCTTTTCATTCAGTCAGTAGCTTCAATCATTTCTGGACGTTTTTCAATGGCAAAAATCAATGAATATTGTAAATGCACAAACAGTAATTTCTCCGCATTGCAAGGTGCAATTCTGAAATTTTTTGCTTTTTCCTGCTCCTCTTAGCATGATAAAGAAGATTCAAAGAGAGTGAGATGCCAGCTCCTTTCATTCAGTCAGTAGCTTCAAACATTTCTGGTATATGAATAACATGATGTTTTTCAATGGCAAAAATCAATGAATATTGTAAATGCACAAACAGTAATTTCTCCGCATTGCAAGGTGCAATTCTGAAATATTTTGCTTTTTCCTGCTCCTCTTAGCATGATAAAGAAGATTCAAAGAGAGTGAGATGCCAGCTCCTTTCATTCAGTCAGTAGCTTCAATCATTTCTGGACGTTTTTCAATGGCAAAAATCATTGAATATTGTAAATGCACAAACAGTAATTTCTCCGCATTGCAAGGTGCAATTCTGAAATTTTTTGCTTTTTCCTGCTCCTCTTAGCATGATAAAGAAGATTCAAAGAGAGTGAGATGCCAGCTCCTTTCATTCAGTCAGTAGCTTCAATCATTTCTGGACGTTTTTCAATGGCAAAAATCAATGAATATTGTAAATGCACAAACAGTAATTTCTCC